>NC_141762.1:109024557-109329557 GCF_982258835.1 Parasteatoda tepidariorum
AAAAAAAATGTACTTTTATTTTCTGCAGGAACTTACGCAGAATATTTAAATCATGCATTTAGATAAGTAATTTTTGACGCAGTCAATTTAGGCCGATAGTATCATAAATTGATGTAATGTTTTGATTGAATTTTTGACAGTTATTGATATTGATTTTCACATGGTTTTTAAATATCCCGATATATTTCAAACAATAAAAATATTAGAATCGTGCATTTGAGTAATTACTTTTCAAGGCACTGATTCTATCTAATTTTCAGCAGTCACTTGCTATTGATTTCCCCATAGTTTTTAAACCTGAAACTCTTTATACGATATTATTTAATACAACCTAATCTGGAAACGAAACATGCATTTGAGGAGTCTGATTTGTGTGATTTCGACTTTGATCTTTTCTACGGCAATTACCACTATGGATTTCAGTATTTTTACTGCGATGATTATTTACAAAATGTGAAGAAGGAAATAATTTGTGCGTTCGCAAACAACAAAATGTGAGAATATAATAATCCAATGACAATAATCCAATCATAATATTAGAATAAAAAATTATTACATGTTCAATTAAAAAAGTATATATAGGTTTTTTTTGTAAACACAACGTTTTTCTAATTTAAATTAGTAGCAGATATGTCTGTTATTATTAAAAGTGTCTTGCAGATAGATATCAGTGCCAGAAAGTTTTGTTGCAGATAGCTTAAAATAATTCTGCCACAGGGAACTAATTCACATTCAATTCAAATAGTGTTATAATTATGTGATGCACTTAAAACTTAAGAATGTACATAGCTTACTTAAGAGTATCATCTCCAGCTTGAGAAGCATTGTCTTCAGTGTAAGTTCCAAGTAATTCAATCCTTACTTTGGCAGCCAACTCACTAATAAAATAAACACATTAATTTTTATTTAAATAGTAACTAACTATATAAAACTCTTCATTAGTTATTTTGTTAATGATTGAAGAATATACTCAATACAAAAAAATGGAGAATAAATTTAAATTCAGATAAGTATAAAGCTTAGCTCACCAGACATTATTTACATCAAAGAAAATATACAGTCAAATTCCAAAATAGCAAAAATTTGAATGCAACGAATATTTTAAGAATACCTAAATGTATCTCTATAGAAACAATGAATTAAAAATACTGATATTACGAAATTGGTAATCCGATTTAACGATGATGAAAATAAGCAACATTTCTCATTTTCTCTCATGATTAGAGCTGCAGGTCTTGCCGCAAAACTGTCATCTTTTTTTTTTCTTCCTAAAATCTGCTAATTTCTCAATATGTTTAGATTTTTAAGAAATTGCTTTAAATTAGAATTTTTGTTTTCATTTTTTAATTTATTATTTTAATTTAACAGAATTTTTTACTTTTCTGAGGCCTCAAAATTACCAGAAAGAGTAAAAAAAAAAAAAAAAAAATTATGTGTAATGGAAATGCTCTTGAACGGAAATGCCGCGTTATAATAAAAACATCTATAAAAAATAATTTTTCTTAAAAAGAAAAAAAAAAAAAGCTAGATAGAAACAAAAACAAAAAACGTTCTTAATTTTTTTGATGAAAATTTTATGCTGAAAATCTTAATTTAAATGTTTCATATTACCATATTTTTAGAAGAAAAAAATTTTTGTAAAATAGTTCATTAGTAACATTTATTAAAAAAATGCTTGTAAAAGGAAAAGTTAATCAAAAAGAAAGTTAATTAAATTTCCTAAAACAAAACTTTAATACTGAAAACCACAGTTTCATGCTACTGGTTATTCATATTACAGCACAGGAAAAAAGTGATAATAAATTAATAGTATGAGACATTCTGTTAAAATGTTGAGTAATAATAAAACCAGCAAAAATGAAAAAAAAAATCCTTCTCAATTTTTAGAATTAAAAGTATCGAAAAAATGACGGAATTTACCTATCTGAATACATATATATATATATTTTTAAAAAAAGCCAAAACTTGTGGCTCAATGTAAACTAATCTAGTTTCAATTCTTCAAATTTAGTTTTTCCATTTGTCTTGTATATGATAAATTTGCTAGCCATGTGCAGAAACATGGATTTTAAAATTTAAGAAATTTGTGTAAAAAATATATCTAATAATAAACAATACTATATAGTTAAAAATACGATTTTATATTATTCTTTATCAGATTTATACAAATTCAAAAAAAAAAACTTTTCTAAAGAATATTCTGCTTAATATTTGGCTGATCTTTCGACCAACTGAATTTTTGACAAAAGGGTCAAATACTCGTTACATCCTTAATATAAATGGATATCCCTAATATATTTTTGGAACCTGAGAAATTCATAAAGAGCGAAAAACATGAATTTTTAAACTGCTCACTGTTTGTAGTTTTGACTTCAATTTTTTGTTGGTTAAGTGATCTTTTTCAATTAAAAAAAAGAAAATGTTTACTATATAAAAAAATCGAATGATCAATAAAAAGAAATAATAAAGTACACTACCAAATAAAAATTAGATTTTATTTTGAACTATAACCGTTTTGTTTTTATTTTAGGCTTTTGTTTAAAACTTATAAAATTTTGTTCAATTAAAGTATTCAAATTGAATTTGTTGAATTCCATGACAACTGAAACCAGCAGTGAATTTTTAAAGTTTGAGCAATATCTTTGTATTTGGTATCATTGTAAAGGAAATCTATTGCAATTTATGAATTTAAATGTTATTCTTTGGAGTTAAGCATGAGTATAGCAAAATTTATCATAAATAGATAGGCTTTATGATTTTGACTTATTTTACCAAAAAAAACTGTCTCCTTTAAAGAAGAATAGGTTATTAAAATATTATGATTTTACATACAGCTTGACTTATATTGTAAAATAAATTGTTCATCAGTCTAATTATGCAGTGATTACTGTTAAAAAAAAATTTTATTATTGCTTAAGTCAAAAATTATCTCAAAAATATGTTTGTCCCCTCTATTACAATTATTCGCTTGAGGTCTTACAATAAAGTCTATAAGTACAAGCATGTTATGTTACATTTTTGAAAAAAAAATTATAAATTTTAAAGTTTCTCCTACAACAGAGAGGACAAAACTAAATGTCCCCTCTGTTACGCAAAATTGATAAGTTGACCATTAAGGAACTCTAGGAATGTAAACAAGTGCTAATGCATCCCGATTCAATTAGTTTAAACCAGTTCCTGCACTATTAGAGCACACTTTTTATACAAAGTTGTGCAATTTTTATTTGACATTGCGCTTAGTTTATAGTTAAAAGTTTATTAAAGTGAGTAATCAGTATGGGGAAAACAGCAGCTTAAAGAATGAGAGAATATAGAACTAGAATGTTCTATATTCTCTCAGATAAATAAAGATATTTGTAAGAAGAAAGATAAAGAATATGAAGCAAATGTTTATGATAACAGAAGTATTTAAAAATAAAAATTTATAGAAAAATAGATAAATTGAAAAAAAAAAATGAAGATAAAGGAAAAATAAAAATGCACTGATACAAGCAGTAGAAATTGAGGAAGGATATTTTCTTTATAGTATTCTTTAGGCATTGGGGAAATGTATTAAAAAAGCCAACCATGTATTATATGTATTTTCAAGAAAACATTATACTGTTCTCTGCATATTCTGTAACCTTACTACCAAAACAAAAGAAATAGCTTAGTAACCGAGTTTCTGATGAACCAAAAAATGTTTGTAATAAATTTCTACTCATCTAATAAACTTTCTTACCAGACTTCTGGTAGAGCTGAGTGTATGATTGTCAAAGAAAATGGACAGAAAGTCCACAAAGCCAAACGTGCACCTTGATGGAATTTTATCAGGTATCAAAGCAGTTCCATCCAAACATAAAAATTGGCAAATCTAAGTTTGCTGTACTACGACCTATCCATATTTTATGAGTAGGTAAAACACCATATAAAATGTGTATGTGCTATTCACGAGAATGTGAATTTACTATTAAAATCATAGTTGTTTGCCTATTAACTATATAGAATTACTAAATATAACAACTTGCGACAATCACTCAATTGACTTTTTACTTTATAACCGTCGTGCAATAGATAGTTTCGTAACTGTAAAAAACTCTAAGAAAAAATTTAGTAGTTAATTTTGTTGCCAAAATAACTGAAATTAGGAAAGAAACAAACAAAGCACTTTTTTTTTTAAACACAGTCTAGTAAAATAAAAACTTTCAAATATAACTACAAAGATGCAGCACAGTTTTTAATAATAGCAGTGCTCCAACTCCAACTTTATATAACCGAAGAGTAACACAGTCTGATAAAATAGAAACTTTCAAATATAACTACAAAGATGTAGCACAGTTTTCAATTATGGCAGTGCTGCGAACTTCAACTTTAAATAACCGAAAAGTAACTCATAATAGTGATATTTCATTTTAACTTTTCGTCAAATCTGTTACATTCCAGGTCCTCTCTGTTACGAAAATGTGTTTGCAATTTGAAAAATCTTATAATAATTTATTTTACCTTGAAATGTGATAATTTTAAAAAAAGATACAGATAATGTTTCGGATGGTCTAAATCACAGAATTTAGCATGAATAACAGCGCATGTCAAAAATATGGGATTTCATTTGTCCCCTCTGTCACAAGTACTTTTAATTAACTTGCAATTTATCTATGAGGATCTTTTATTATTTAATGCCAATTAATTAAACATTAAACCCTAAAGTATCATATTCCAGTAGAATTTTTGTTTTCAAAAATATTTAATATATTTTTTAGAATAAAATACTTGTGTGATTTCCCCTCTGTTACGCTTGGAATTCAACATTTATATTACTTAATTATGCACCAAATTTTTTCCTACTTTCATTCTATGAGCATTGCAGTCCTTTTTTAATTAGAATTTATTTTTAAAATGAATTTTTGTATTGCAAAATATGATAAAAAAGCACTCCTTTTCTCCAATGTTTATTTATTTATTATGGTAAATCTATTTTTGATATGATAAAAATGGCAATTTTTTTTAAAAAAATTATCAGTTTTTTCATTTTTTAATGAATTTTAATACCTGAACACCTTTAATTTTCTACAAATATATTACTCAGTTCATTGATAAAAAAAAATTAGAACACTAATGTTTAAATAAATATTACTACAGTTGCTGTTACATGTCCAAATACACGTGCAGTCCTTCGTTAGTCAATCTGCTGTGCAAGTGGCCCTTCACTAAAAAAGGTTGTGCGCCCCTAGTTTACATGATCCAAGCTCTAAACATAACAAGATTTCCTCAATTTCAAACAATTTTCATTCAAAAACTTGGATCAAATAAGTAGGCCTCAAAACCAGGAATGGCACAACTATAGAAACAAACTGTAAAAGTATGGGTCTATACCCTCCTTAACACTGAATTTGTAACAAAAACTTTTTTAAGATACAGCGATACATAAACAGATTCATATACATATCTAAACATATTCAGAGCTTAGCATTAAAATAAAACTTACACTATCAGGCAAACTGCAGCCATTTTTGAGGCAGGTGCTTTTGTAAGCTTTTCGCAAAATGTGTGAATAAGTGGTTCAGTCTCACTTTGTAGTACATTCTGCATCTGAAAAAAACATTCATCATCAATAAAATGAATGAGAATCAAATTGATCACTGACATAGGCTCTAACTTTGAAGGCTATCAAGAAATTATTTGATAAGTAGAAAAACAAGGTTAGCAGAAAAAAATTGGTTTGGACCCACAGGGCTAAAAAGAATAGAAGGGCTAGTTCACTCCGCTCTTAGAACTGAAGCTACGATTTCCCTCCTCGTGACGTCACTGTGTCCACAGATCTCGGAAGATTGCACGCAAAGATATTATGATAACTTGGCATCTTTCTCTTTGCAAAAATAAGTTAGACTTTTTCTGGTTATTAGCTTTCAAACTTTGCGTAATTAACACATTATTTCCATTCATAAACATAGTTTAAAAAAACTTTTTTGGCCAGTATATTAAAAAAATATCATTTTAAACTTATAAAAATATTTTACAAGTTGTCCAAAATGACACTATAAATACTTTATTTTAAAAAGTTCAGTTTTACCTTTAATTATTAAGAAAAATGAAAGTATATATCGACACTTTTTAATCTACATATTCTTTTATAACAATAAGTTGAGTTAAATTTAGAATTCCCGATTTTAAAATATGCTCTTAATAGCAATTTGTTCATACCTTATCATTAGGAAACATCAACCTTAAACGATAATTACTGAAACAAAATAATAATTTAGGTTCATAATGACATTAGAAATTTTACAATTGTTTATAGATACTTAAATTTACGATGGTATAATTTATAGATATTTAAATTTAAGAGAGTATAATTTTAAAAAAAAATCATAAATATTAAGAATAACTACATTAAAAAATATGTTATGAAATTAGGAGAATTCCAACTATATACTATATATTTTATTTATACTTTTTATTTACATTTTAATTTTCTTTGACTTTATCCATTTTTTCACCTGCCTTTCTTTTTGAAGTAACGAGGCGGTTTATATTTAGATAATGAATTTTTATAAAAGTTCTTAAGGACAGAATAAACATATTGCTGTTTTATATTAACTGTGTCATTTCGGAATTCATTCTTTACATAGTTGTTCATTTACTTTAGGGAACATGCGGAAAATTATATTTTTTTCCCTTTGTTTCTCTATTAAAATTTTTTCAAGTTGCAATCGCGCAAACTGGCATTTCAATAATAGATTTAAATTCTTGCAAATTCGCTGCAAAAACTGAGGAAAGTCATCATAGAAAATAACAAATGTCTTAGAATATGTCGCAAAAAGAAATACTCCAATATTAGTTAGAGCTAGTAAGGCCGAAAGCTCCGTTCTTGAAGTAAAAGTGCAAGCTTTGCGCCAAAGTGACGTCACTAGAGAAAATCGGAGGATTGGCGCGGCGAGAGCTACTTCAAAGGAGTGACCAGCCCTTCTATTCTCTTTAGCCCTGTTGGACCCATTGTTTTTTATCTGGAAAATTTCTTCAAAAATATTTTCTTAATTTACCATAATTAAAGCTATATTATGTTCATTAATTGTCATATGTAAATACTACTTAAATGTTATGTGTGTATACTTCATGATTAAACGTAGAAGGCAACATTAATCTTTCGTCCAAACAATTGTAAGTGCTGACAGAAGATCAAGAATTTTTATTATTCTATTCAATGCAAAATTATGCTTAAGAGGATGTCATACCAGGGCTCGAGAAAACTCAGAAATTTTACTCGTCCCCGAGGACGGCTTGTCCAACAATGTACCCGTCCTCCTTTGAAACTAACCCGTAGCTTCTAAATAAATAAAAATATAATTTTCTCTCATTTATTACAAGCATTAACATAAATTGCACAATGAATTAGTAGTTACTAGGAGTACAAATACTAGGATTAGATTATTCAGCAATAAAAGAATTAACGGGATTTCTAGATTAGAGGATCATTTAAGAAGTGAAGCGCTAGACTCTAAAAAGAAAACAAAAACTAAAAATGTATCACGAACATTAGCGAAAAAATGGCCATCCGCGCGGACGTCGGATTCGAGAAATTTGCTGTCCGCGGGGAATTTTTGACCGCCAAGGACGGGAGGACGGGTGATTTTTCGAGCCCTGTGTCATACCACATGGGAAACTGTTCGTTGCAAATTCTCTTTCACCTTAATAACTAATTTAAATTAAAGAAAAAGTGAGTTCAGACAAACCTAGAATAAGTAATAAGGTTTCAAATGCTGGTAATAAAGTATTAAAAGTATCAAAATGAAAATAAATTATGAGAAGATAACTTCTGATTACGCAATGGTTACTTCCAATAATTTGTTCGCGTTTTTAAATTTAGAAGAAAAAAATGTCAGTGATTTAAACTTGATAACTTACTCTAGGTTTGTCTGAACTCAATGCTTCTACACTTTGAATTAGTTATGGAGATGAAAGAGAACTTTCAATGATAAGTTTCCTTAAGGGTATGGAATTCTCTTAAGTCATTTTTCAAAACAAAACATAAATGCAGGAAAAATGTTTATACCCAAAGTAATAAGTGTAATGTTAATGAAAAGAGAAAATCTGGCATTTCATGCAAACTAAATTTGTTTCTGAATTTAAAATGTTTCAAATAAGGGATGTGTAAATTTTTATTCATTAATGTAATGGTTCCAATTTCAGTTTCTAAAAACTTTTTACTAACTTCCATTGTAAATGTTTATACCCAAAGTAATAAGTGTAATGTTAATGAAAAGAGAAAATCTGGCATTCCATGCAAACTAAATTTGTTTCTGAATTTAAAATGCTTCAAATAAGGGATGTGTAAGTTTTTATTCATTAATGTAATGGTTCCAATTTCAGTTTCTAAAAACTTTTTACTAACTTCCATTGGTTCAGTGGCTAATCGTAGAAACTATTTAATAGAATTAGTGAGTTCAATGAAACTAATACTAATCGTTTATTTTTACACTACAGTATTTTTTAATACTTATGCCACATTCATGATTTTTTTTAAAGCTTCATATTGCTTTAAAAAAAATAATATTATCCATAAAAAAAATTTTTTTTAAAACAGATGGGACTAAAATTAATGTTAATGTATCATAAACATTATAAAAAGAGG
The DNA here is from genome assembly GCF_982258835.1 of Parasteatoda tepidariorum. Lineage (NCBI taxonomy): Eukaryota > Metazoa > Arthropoda > Arachnida > Araneae > Theridiidae > Parasteatoda > Parasteatoda tepidariorum. Next base: position 109,033,166 of record NC_141762.1, read on the forward strand.
AAAATAATAATTCATAGAAAGTGAAAATAATGAGATGCAATCGTAATGATAATTATAAACGGAATCTTTTCACTTCAATAAGAAAAAATACTTTTAAGAATACATTTTAAATTAGAATTTAATTTGAGACTATTTTAATAATTCTTTAAAGAAAACACTATCACATAATAATTTGTTATTTCAGAAAAATAAAACCATGTGTGGACCGTGGTTTCATTTTTTACTCTTAGTTATATGTTTATGTCATAATTAGTGTCATTAGTTAGTTTATGTCATTAGTTAGTTATATGTCATAATATGTTTAGGCATTAACCTTGAAGGTGGCTTTATGATTTTAAAGAGTGTAGAGCTCTTGGAATTTCGTCTGTTATTTTCATTGTCTAGGTATCTGCATCTTCCTTATTAAATGTGAACCTCTGGTACTTGTTTTTCTTATATGTGGACCTGCAATGAAAAAATCAGGTAGACTCATTAAGATATATTTAGAGCTGGCAGCAATTGTTCTTTAAAGAAAACTCCCAATTAACAGCAACTTTACCAGCTCCATGAATTTGCAACAGCCAATCACATCTTCTAAATCAGTCAGAAATCCTTCATCTGAATTCTATCAAATAGCTACGACGATCCTGACACTAAAGAATAAAATTATAAATCTCAATAATGGGCAGAAAAAGAGACAAACTTTTTATTCAGTAATATGTTTCTACTCTTAGAGTTGTTTCCTAAAACTGATCTTTTTGGAATCAAGAGCTTTTTCAATAGCTGAAACACTCAAATAACATTTGGAATTATATGGTTCAGTTTAGATTTTAATAACCAAATTTACCATAACATGATAAAAAGTAGGTTCTTAGTGGTTAAAAAAGATGGAACTAATCAAAACCTGTTAAAAATTGGCAACCCATAATTTATTTGCATGTTTACTACTTATAGCTGATACAATTAAATAATATATATACTTTACAGTTAATACTTGGCAGTAATGGATAATATATAATTCAAAAAGCAATTAAGGACTAAGGATGTACTTAAACATGTTCATTAAAAATATTATTTTAAACATGTTTGTGACTAGAATTATTCTCTTACTATGCTATCATAAACTCAGTTTAATAAATACTTAAAATAATAAAAGCATTTTATTTTAATAATAACCAAAACTGCTATTATTTTTTGTTTAGTACCTTATCCTGCAGCTTATTACAGAAAATTATTAATTTTTGTAGTTGTTGTTCCTACCTGAAAATAGCAAATTTGTAGGGAATAACCTATGTACTATATTAAAGCAACTAATCATTAGACGCATGATTATAAAACTAGTTGCTTACAAAAGAAAAAGCAGACAATTTTGTTCACTGCTGACAAAAATTTACTAGCACCAAACAGGCATCAATATAAAAATATCCTTAAGTAATTCTATACCAATATTTTGTCCTGAAATTAGATCCATTACAATATTTTTTTGTTTTAAAACCCAGTTTTTTTTTAAAAAAATTAATTTTAATACTTTATGCTCTTAATTTTAATGAATTAACGCAAAGTTTAGTAAAAATCCAGAGTTTTATAAAATTTTTTGACAGACCTCTCAAAAGATATGAGTGTCATTTGACTTGTAACTATATCATTTAGGTACTATAAAAAAATAATAGTTAGGTTCGTTACAATTGTTCCTAACGACTCACATCACATTTCTTCAACTTTAATATGAAATCAAATTAATATTACAATTTTATTTCATATTAAAGTCGAATGAATTAATAAAAATCACTCAGATACCATAATTAAAAGAAATATGAGAAAAACAGTTCCATGCCCAAATGCTGATTACAGAATACAAAATAAATTAAACTCAACCTGCTCTTCATCAGTTGAATCATTAAAAATAGGAGCACTCATCCTAATTCGGAATTATATTTATTAGAAAATTTAATGTCCTATATTTATTTCAGAAAGACTAAATAATAACTAGAATCCTGAATCAGAAAGAGATCAAATTTTTTGTTTTGCTAAGTCTGCTTGCTGCTGCATATATCTGTGCAATTTAAAACAAGCTTTTAGCTTTCAAAGCTTTGTGGTAGTAGCTACAAAGGTGGCGTAGGTACTTTATTTACATCGCACTACAGCTGCACGATGTGCTATTGGTAATGGTAAATTTTAGAACATCGCTTTAAGTGACAATTTATTTTATATCATGTAAAATTTATGAAGACTTAAACTCCAGATTATTTAGTTTATCTGGTGATTGTTTTAAAAGTTTCATTTTAAATGTTCGATTTTTTTTTTAAAAAAAAAGATAAAATTGATGAAACTCAAAAATATTTTTATTTTTTTATACTTTTTGCTTTAACAGAATATTTTTTTTAGATGAATGAATTTTATTTGACGCATTTCCTACCACAGTTTCGCTTCAAAAGCTCTCTCCTCTCATCTTCGCAATATACCTTTAGGGGCCCACTGTGACCCCTCTAATTGGCCTATAAAACTTTTCTTCAGTAGCCATGTTTAGACCATAGACCCCTATTTAGGTTCCGAGATTGAAAATTATACGTTGATATTTAAGGGAACTAGGTTGTCTCGAAATTTAAACCTTTCTCGCGACATTTTATTTTTTTATTCATTTTTTTTATTATTCCATTACGTTTTCTTTGCTGGATTTCACACACAGAACTGAGGTAGGCTGCACGTATCACTGTGGACTGGAAGGTAGGCCACCAGACAAGCAAGTTCGCTGCTGGAGGGAGGGGTCCTGGGTTCAAATCCCAGAGACGGACAAATTTTCAAAAAAAAATTTTTTTCGTTTATTTTATTTTTTTAATGTGTTTTTCGATATTCAGGAGGGTCCTGTATGTAGGAAATAATTTTTTTTAATGGGAAAATGGGAAAAAAACTGGAAAAATTCAGAAAATTCAAATTTTTGTTCTTTTCAGACTTCTTTTGTAACATTTAGGATATTCTAGCATGCATGGAGTGTTTTCAGTGTGTGAAATCCAGCAAAGAAAGCGTAATGGAATAATAATAAAAAAGAAGAATAAAAAAAATAAAATGGCTCGAGAAAGGTTCAAATTTCAAGATCCCCTAGCTCCCTTTAATATCAAGGTATAATTTTCAAACTCGGACCCTAAGTAGGGATCTATGGTCCAAACAAGGCTGCCGAAGATAATTTTTATAGGCCAATTAGGGGGATCACAGTGGGCTCCTAAAGGTATATTGCGGAGATCAGAGGAGAGAGCTTTTGAAGCAAAACTGTGGTAAGCTTCACGTATCACCGTGGACGGGAAGGTAGGAAATCAGACGAGGAAGTTCGCTGCTGGAAGGAGGGGTCCTGGGTTCGAATCCCAGGGACGGACAAATTTTCAATTTTTTTTTGTTGCTGTTTACTTTAAATTATATTATTTTTTTTATGTAATTTTCGATATTCTGAAGGGTCCTGCAGGTAGGAAATAATTTTTTTTTTATTTTTTTTATTTTACTTTAAATTATACTATTTTTTTTAAATGTGTTTTTCGATATTCTGGAGGGTCCTGCATGTAGGAAATTTTTTTTTTTGTTGGGAAAATGGGAAAAAACTAGAAAAATCCATTAAAATCAGTTTATTTGCTCTTTTTCGATTTCTTTTGTAACATTTCGGATATTCTAGCATGCATGGGGTGTTTTCAGTGTGTCAAATCCAGCAAAGAAAGCGTAATGGAATAATAAAAAAAAAAGAATAAAAAAATAAAATGGCTCGAGAAAGGTTTAAATTTCAAGAACCCCTAGCTCCCTTTAATATCAAGTTATAATTTTCAAACTCGAACCCTAAGTAGGGGTCTATAGTCCAAACAAGGCTGCAGAAGATAATTTTTAAAGGCCAATTAGGGGAGTCACATTGGGCCCCTATATGTATATTGCGAAGATTAGAGGAGAGAGCTTTTGAAGCGAAATTGTAGTAGGCTTCACGTATCACCGTGGACTGGAAGGTAGGCCACCAGACAAGCAAGTTCGCTGCTGGAGGGAGGGGTCCTGGGTTCAAATCCCAGAGAAGGACAAATTTTTAAAAAAAATTTTTTTTTCGTTTATTTTAAATTATATTATTTTTTTAATGTGTTTTTCGATATTCAGGAGGGTCCTGCATGTAGGAAATAATTTTTTTTAATGGGAAAATGGGAAAAAAACTGGAAAAATTCAGAAAATTCAAATTTTTGCCCCTTTTCGACTTCTTTTGTAACATTTAGGATATTCTAGCATGCATGGGGTGTTTTCAGTGTGTGAAATCCAGCAAAGAAAGCGTAATGGAATAATAAAAAAAAAAGAATAAAAAAATAAAATGACTTCTGAAAGGTTTAAATTTCAAGATCCCCTAGCTCCCTTTAATATCAAGGTATAATTTTCAAACTCGGACCCTAAGTAGGGATCTATGGTCCAAACAAGGCTGCCGAAGATAATTTTTATAGGCCAATTAGGGGGGTCACAGTGGGCCCCTATAGGTATATTGCGAAGATAAGAGGAGAGAGCGTTTGAAGCGAAACTGTGGTAGGCTTCACGTATCACCGTGGACTGGAAGGTAGGCCACCAGACAAGCAAGTTCGCTGCTGGAGGGAGGGTTCCTGGTTTCGAATCCCAGGGAAGGACATATTTTCAAATTTTTTTTTGCTGTTTACTTTAAATTATATTATTTTTTTTATGTGTTTTACGATATTGTGAAGGGTCCTGCAGGTAGGAGATAATTTTTTTTAGTTTTTTATTTTACTTTAAATTATACTATTTTTTTAAATGTGTTTTTCGATATTCTGGAGGGTCCTGCATGTAGGAAATAATTTTTTTTTGTTGGGAAAATGGGAAAAAAACTGAAAAAATTCAGAAAATTCAAATTTTTGTCCCTTTCCGACTTCTTTTGTAACATTTCGGATATTCTAGCATGCTTGGGGTGTTTTCAGTGTGTGAAATCCAGCAAAGAAAGCGTAATGGAATAATAAAAAAAAAAGAATAAAAAAATAAAATGACTCCTGAAAGGTTTAAATTTCAAGATCCCCTAGCTCCCTTTAATATCAAGGTATAATTTTCAAACTCGGACCCTAAGTAGGGATCTATGGTCCAAACAAGGCTGCCGAAGATAATTTTTATAGGCCAATTAGGGGGGTCACAGTGGGCCCCTAAAGTATATTGCGAAGATCAGAGGAGAGAGCTTTTGAAGCGAAACTGTGGTAGGCTTAACGTATCACCGTGGACTGGAAGGTAGGCCATCAGACGAGGAAGTTCGCTGCTGGAGGAAGGGGTCCTGGGTTCGAATCCCAGGGACAAACGAATTTTCAAAAATGTTTTCTTTTTTGCTTATTTTAAGTTATATTATTTTTTGTGTGTGTTTCGATATTCTGGAGGGTCCTGCAATCAGGAAATTTTTTTTTAATTGGGAAAATGGGAAAAAAACTTTAAAAATCCAGGAAAATCAGTTTATTTGCTCTTTTTCGACCTCTTTTGTAACATTTCGGATATTCTAGCATGCTTGGGGTGTTTTCTGTGTGTGAAATCCAGCAAAGAAAGCGTAATGGAATAATAAAAAAAAAAGAATAAAAATATAAAATGACGCGAGAAAGGTTCGAACTTCGAGCCCCCCTAGTTCACTTTAATATCAATGTATAATTTTCAAACTCGGACCCTAAGTAGGGGTCTATGGTTCAGACATGGCTACCGAAGAAAAGTTTTATAGGCCAATTAGGGGGGTCACAGTGGGCCCCTAAAGGTATATTGCGAAGATCATAGGAGAGAGATTTTGAAGCGAAACTGTGGTAGGCTTCACGCGTCACCGTGGACTGGAAGGTAGGCCACCAGGCAAGCAAGTTCGCTGCTGGAGGGAGGGTTCCTGGGTTCGAATCCCAGGGACGGACATATTTTCAAATTTTTTTTTTTTGCTGTTTACTTTAAATTATATTATTTTTTTTTATGTGTTTTTCGATATTCTGAAGGGTCCTGCAGGTAGGAAATAATTTTTTTTTGTTTTTTATTTTACCTTAAATTATACTATTTTTTTTAAATGTGTTTTTCGATATTCTGGAGGGTCCTGCATGTAGGAAATAATTTTTTTTGTTGGGAAAATGGAAAAAAAACTGAAAAAATTCAGAAAATTCAAATTTTTGTCCCTTTCCGACTTCTTTTGTAACATTTCGGATATTCTAGCATGCTTGGGGTGTTTTCAGTGTGTGAAATCCAGCAAAGAAAGCGTAATGGAATAATAAAAAAAAAGAATAAAAAAATAAAATGACTTCTGAAAGGTTTAAATTTCAAGATCCCCTAGCTCCCTTTAATATCAAGGTATAATTTTCAAACTCGGACCCTAAGTAGGGATCTATGGTCCAAACAAGGCTGCCGAAGATAATTTTTATAGGCCAATTAGGGGGGTCACAGTGGGCCCCTAAAGGTATATTGCGAAGATCAGAGGAGAGAGCTTTTGAAGCGAAACTGTGGTAGGCTTAACGTATCACCGTGGACTGGAAGGTAGGCCATCAGACGAGGAAGTTCGCTGCTGGAGGAAGGGGTCCTGGGTTCGAATCCCAGGGACAAACGAATTTTCAAAAATGTTTTCTTTTTTGCTTATTTTAAATTATATTATTTTTTGTGTGTGTTTCGATATTCTGGAGGGTCCTGCAATCAGGAAATTTTTTTTTAATTGGGAAAATGGGAAAAAACTTTAAAAATCCAGGAAAATCAGTTTATTTGCTCTTTTTCGACTTCTTTTGTAACATTTCGGATATTCTAGCATGCTTGGGGTGTTTTTTGTGTGTGAAATCCAGCAAAGAAAGCGTAATGGAATAATAAAAAAAAAAAGAATAAAAATATAAAATGACGCGAGAAAGGTTCGAACTTCGAGCCCCCCTAGTTCACTTTAATATCAATGTATAATTTTCAAACTCGGACCCTAAGTAGGGGTCTATGGTTCAGACATGGCTACCGAAGAAAAGTTTTATAGGCCAATTAGGGGGGTCACAGTGGGCCCCTAAAGGTATATTGCGAAGATCATAGGAGAGAGATTTTGAAGCGAAACTGTGGTAGGCTTCACGCGTCACCGTGGACTGGAAGGTAGGCCACCAGGCAAGCAAGTTCGCTGCTGGAGGGAGGGTTCCTGGGTTCGAATCCCAGGGACGGACATATTTTCAAATTTTTTTTTTTGCTGTTTACTTTAAATTATATTATTTTTTTTTATGTGTTTTTCGATATTCTGAAGGGTCCTGCAGGTAGGAAATAATTTTTTTTTGTTTTTTATTTTACCTTAAATTATACTATTTTTTTTAAATGTGTTTTTCGATATTCTGGAGGGTCCTGCATGTAGGAAATAATTTTTTTTGTTGGGAAAATGGAAAAAAAACTGAAAAAATTCAGAAAATTCAAATTTTTGTCCCTTTCCGACTTCTTTTGTAACATTTCGGATATTCTAGCATGCTTGGGGTGTTTTCAGTGTGTGAAATCCAGCAAAGAAAGCGTAATGGAATAATTAAAAAAAAGAATAAAAAAATAAAATGACTTCTGAAAGGTTTAAATTTCAAGATCCCCTAGCTCCCTTTAATATCAAGGTATAATTTTCAAACTCGGACCCTAAGTAGGGATCTATGGTCCAAACAAGGCTGCCGAAGATAATTTTTATAGGCCAATTAGGGGGGTCACAGTGGGCCCCTAAAGGTATATTGCGAAGATCAGAGGAGAGAGCTTTTGAAGCGAAACTGTGGTAGGCTTAACGTATCACCGTGGACTGGAAGGTAGGCCATCAGACGAGGAAGTTCGCTGCTGGAGGAAGGGGTCCTGGGTTCGAATCCCAGGGACAAACGAATTTTCAAAAATGTTTTCTTTTTTGCTTATTTTAAATTATATTATTTTTTGTGTGTGTTTCGATATTCTGGAGGGTCCTGCAATCAGGAAATTTTTTTTTAATTGGGAAAATGGGAAAAAACTTTAAAAATCCAGGAAAATCAGTTTATTTGCTCTTTTTCGACTTCTTTTGTAACATTTCGGATATTCTAGCATGCTTGGGGTGTTTTTTGTGTGTGAAATCCAGCAAAGAAAGCGTAATGGAATAATAAAAAAAAAAGAATAAAAATATAAAATGACGCGAGAAAGGTTCGAACTTCGAGCCCCCCTAGTTCCCTTTAATATCAATGTATAATTTTCAAACTCGGACCCTAAGTAGGGGTCTATGGTTCAGACATGGCTACCGAAGAAAAGTTTTATAGGCCAATTAGGGGGGTCACAGTGGGCCCCTAAAGGTATATTGCGAAGATCATAGGAGAGAGATTTTGAAGCGAAACTGTGGTAGGCTTCACGTGTCACCGTGGACTGGAAGGTAGGCCACCAGGCAAGCAAGTTCGCTGCTGGAGGGAGGGTTCCTGGGTTCGAATCCCAGGGACGGACATATTTTCAAATTTTTTTTTTGCTGTTTACTTTAAATTATATTATTTTTTTTTATGTGTTTTTCGATATTCTGAAGGGTCCTGCAGGTAGGAAATAATTTTTTTTTGTTTTTTATTTTACCTTAAATTATACTATTTTTTTTAAATGTGTTTTTCGATATTCTGGAGGGTCCTGCATGTAGGAAATAATTTTTTTTGTTGGGAAAATGGAAAAAAAACTGAAAAAATTCAGAAAATTCAAATTTTTGTCCCTTTCCGACTTCTTTTGTAACATTTCGGATATTCTAGCATGCTTGGGGTGTTTTCAGTGTGTGAAATCCAGCAAAGAAAGCGTAATGGAATAATAAAAAAAAAGAATAAAAAAATAAAATGACGCGAGAAAGGTTCGAACTTCGAGCCCCCCTAGTTCCCTTTAATATCAATGTATAATTTTCAAACTCGGACCCTAAGTATGGGTCTATGGTCCAAACAAGGCTGCAGAAGATAATTTTTAAAGGCCAATTAGGGGAGTCACAGTGGGCCCCTATAGGTATATTGCGAAGATTAGAGGAGAGAGCTTTTGAAGCGAAACTGTGGTAGGCTTCACGTGTCACCGTGGACTGGAAGGTAGGCCACCAGACAAGCAAGTTCGCTGCTGCAGGGAGGGGTCCTGGGTTCAAATCCCAGAGAAGGAAAAATTTTCAAAAATTTTTTTTTTTCGTTTATTTTAAATTATATTATTTTTTAATGTGTTTTTCGATATTCAGGAGGGTCCTGCATGTATGAAATAATTTTTTTTAATGGGAAAATGGGAAAAAAACTGGAAAAATTCAGAAAATTCAAATTTTTGTCCCTTTCCGACTTCTTTTGTAACATTTAGGATATTTTGGCATGCTTGGGGTGTTTTCAGTGTGTGAAATCCTGCAAAGAAAGCATAATGGAATAATAAAAAAAAAGAATAAAAAAATAAAATGGCTCAAGAAAGGTTCAAATTTCAAGATCCCCTAGCTCCCTTTAATATCAAGGTATAATTTTCAAACTCGGACCCTAAGTAGGGATCTATGGTCCAAACAAGGCTGCCGAAGATAATTTTTATAGGCCAATTAGGGGGGTCACAGTGGGCCCCTAAAGGTATATTGCGGAGATCAGAGGAGAGAGCTTTTGAAGCGAAACTGTGGTAGGCTTAACGTATCACGGTGGACTGGAAGGTAGGCCATCAGACGAGGAAGTTCGCTGCTGGAGGAAGGGATCTGGGTTCGAATCCCAGGGACAGACAAATTTTTAAAAATGTTTTCTTTTTTGCTTATTTTAAATTATATTATTTTTTGTGTGTCTTTCGATATTCTGGATGGTCTGCAATCAGGAAATTTTTTTTTAATTGGGAAAATGGGAAAAAACTTTAAAAATCCAGGAAAATCAGTTTATTTGCTCTTTTTCGACTTCTTTTGTAACATTTCGGATATTCTAGCATGCTTGGGGTGTTTTCTGTGTGTGAAATCCAGCAAAGAAAGCGTAATGGAATAATAAAAAAAAAAAGAATAAAAAAATAAAATGACGCGAGAAAGGTTCGAACTTCGAGCCCCCCTAGTTCCCTTTAATATCAATGTATAATTTTCAAACTCGGACCCTAAGTAGGGGTCTATGGTCCGAACATGGCTACCGAAGAAAAGTTTTATAGGCCAATTAGGGGAGTCACAGTGGGCCCCTAAAGGTATATTGCGAAGATCATAGGAGAGAGATTTTGAAGCGAAACTGTGGTAGGCTTCACGTGTCACCGTGGACTGGAAGGTAGGCCACCAGGCAAGCAAGTTCGCTGCTGGAGGGAGGGTTCGTGGGTTCGAATCCCAGGGACGGACATATTTTCAAATTTTTTTTTGCTGTTTACTTTAAAGTATATTATTTTTTTTTATGTGTTTTACGATATTCTGAAGGGTCCTGCAGGTAGGAAATAATTTTTTTTAGTTTTTTATTTTACTTTAAATTATACTATTTTTTTTAATGTGTTTTTCGATATTCTGGAGGGTCCTGCATGTAGGAAATAATTTTTTTTGTTGGGAAAATGGGAAAAAACTAGAAAAATCCATTAAAATCAGTTCATTTGCTCTTTTTCGATTTCTTTTGTAACATTTCGGATATTCTAGCATGCTTGGGGTGTTTTCAGTGTGTGAAATCCAGCAAAGAAAGCGTAAAGGAATAATAAAAAAAAGAATAAAAAAATAAAATGGCTCGAAAAAGGTTCAAATTTCAAGATCCCCTAGCTCCCTTTAATATCAAGGTATAATTTTCAAACTCGGACCCTAAGTATTGATCTATGGTCCAAACAAGGCTGCCAAAGATAATTTTTTTAGGCCAATTAGGGGGGTCACAGTGGGCCCCTATAGGTATATTGCGGAGATCAGAGGAGAGAGCTTTTGAAGCGAAACTGTGGTAGGCTTCATGTATCACCGTGGACTGGAAGGTAGGCCACCAGATAAGCAAGTTAGCTGCTGGAGGGAGGGCTCCTGAGTTCGAATCCCAGGGACGGACAAATTTATTAGTTTTTTCCCATTTTCCCAATAAAAAAAATTTCCTACATGCAGGACCCTCGTTAATATCGAAAAACACATTAAAAAAATAATATAATTTAAAATAAACAAAAAAAAAGAAAATTTCTCGCGCTATTTTATTTTTTTATTCTTTTTTTATTATTCCATTACGCTTTCTTTGCTGGATTTCACACACAGAAAACACCCCAAGCATGCTAGAATATCCGAAATGTTACAAAAGAACTCGAAAAAGAGCAAATAAACTGATTTTCCTGGATTTTTAAAGTTTTTTCCCATTTTCCCAATTAAAAATTTTTTTTTCCTGATTGCAGGACCCTCCAGAATATCGAAAGACACAAAAAAAATAATATTATTTAAAATAAGCAAAAAAAAAAACATTTTTGAAAATTTTTTCTCCCTGGGATTTGAACCCAGGACCCCTTCACCCAGCAGCGAACTTGCTTGTATGGTGGCCTAATATCCTGTCCACGGTTATACGTGACGCCTACCACTTTTTCGTTTCAAAAGCTCTCTCCTCTCATCTTCGCAATATACCTTTAGACTTAGAATCCGAGTTTGAAAATTATAACCTAATACTAGAGAGGCTTCGAAATTCGAACCCCTCCCCGCCATTTTAAAATATTTTTTAAAATTATTATTCCATTACGCATTTTTTAACAAGGAACGATGCTCGATTTTACACATAGAGCACCTTCCGCATGATATACTGCCGATTGAATTGTAAAAATAATTTAAAACAATGGAAATAAATCTATTTTCTGGGATTTTTCCAGTTTTTACCCATTATTCGCCCTATTCCAAATAAAAAAAATTGTTTCCTGCATGCAGGACCCTCTAAAATAAAGAAAAACACATTGAAAAATAATATAATGCAAAATAAGCGATAGAAGAAAAAATAACAATTTTTTTTGAAAACTGCCGCCGCTGGGATTCGAATCAGCGTGCTCTCGTGCCAACCGTGAGTTTCTAGTCCGGTGTCTTGACCACCAGACCACTCGAACACGAGAAGTCTGCCACAATTTCACTTCAAAAGCCCTCTCATGATCAGCTATGCAATTGACTTTAAGGGGACCCCCTGCCCCCCCTAATTCATTTATAAACATTTTCTTCCGTGGGCATGTTTGGACCATGGACTTCTACTTAGGATCCGAGTTTGAAAATTATAACCTAATATTAAGGGGAACTAGACGTCATCGAATGCGAAATAAACGAAAGAAAAGAAAAAGTGCCCCTTTTCTGGATTCGAACCTGTGCCTCTTCTCTCCGGGCCTGGGCTACTAGTCCTGTGTCTTAACCACCAGACCGCTGGAGCACGCCAAGCCTGCCACAGTTTCGCTTCAAAAGACCTCTCACAATCTATGCAATAGACATTTAGGGGCCCATTGAACCCCCCTTAATTCACCTATAAAAATTTACTCCGGCAAGCATGTTTGGACCATAGACCGCTACTTAGGGTCCGAGTTTGAAAATTATAGCCTAATATTAAAGGGAACTAGGCGCTCTCTAAATTTGAACCTTATTCGCGCCATTTTATTTTTTTTATTATTCTATTATGCGCTCTTTAACGAAGAAAGATGCTGGATTTTATACATAGAACACCTTACGCATGCTATACTATCCACAATATTGCAAAAGGAGTCGAAAAATAAGAAATAAGCTAATTTTCCTGGATTTTTCCAGTTTTTTTCCCTTTTTTCGAATTAAAAAAAATTATTTCCTATATGCAGGACCCTCCAGAATATGGAAAAAACACATTAAAAACACAGCTGGGTTTCGAACCTGCCCCCCTTGCTCCAGGCCTGAGTCACTAGTCCGCTGTCTTAACCACCAGACCGCTTGAGCACGGCAAGCCTGCCTCTGCTTCGCTTCAAAAGCCCTCTCACGGTCGGCTATGCAATAGACTTTTAGGGGTTCACTGAGCCCCCCTAGTTCACTTATAAAAATTTCCTCCTTCAGGCATGTTTGGACCTTAGACCCCTACATGGTGACTCAGGGGATAGAGAGCTTGCCTCCCAATCAGCTGAAACTGGTTCGAATCCCGGCAATGGCTGGTTGATTCGGATTCCGCGCCCGGTTTGCACGGACCATAGTGCTGACGTAAAATATCCTCAGTGGTAGACAAATCATGGGTTAGAGTTCCCTTGCCGTAATCATAGATGTTTTTCGTGGTTTTACTCTCCATGTAAAGCAAGTGCTGGTTCATTCCATCAAAAAGTCCTCCAGGAAGACAAACTTCTCCCAATACTTGATCCAGAAGTTCCCTTGTCTGCTGGATTGGGTTCAAAATTACGGAATTATCGAGTCGTCACCTAAAGTGTTATGGCTCACAGCTAACTTATAATATTCAAAATTTGCAATAATGAAGCAATTTTTTAATGAATTTGCATTTTAGCACAGATCAAACTTTTCTTTTTTTAATTACTATTGCTTTTTTTTAACTTTTATTTAATTACTATTACTTTTTATTACTATTTTTATATTAATATTGACCAAAAGCGTAACTATAAACTTCCAAAAGAGTAACTATAAACAAAATAAACGCGCTGTTTCAGCAAAATTAACGCAAATACGCGTTGGTTCCCTCAAAACGTCCTCCCCGAAGGCAGACATTTCTCCCAATACTTGATCCAGGAGCTTCCTTGTTCTTCTGAATTTGGTTCAGAATGACAAGGATACGGAGTTTAACATTGGTAACCCTAAAAACTGTGTCGGATGTTCAGCGACGGTTATGAAATAAAAAATTAAAAAAGGTGTAAGTTTATGAATGACAAAGTCATTATAAAAACTTCAACTTGTTCTTGAATATGACTTTAAAAGTTTTTTCTTAAACTTTCACATCTGAGTTCAAAAGTACGTAACGGCCGATTACTTCTAAACTTGTTAAATTGGTCTGTAATTCACATAATACAACGGAAGACTAAATTTAAAAAATTGATTTAAAAGAAGATTGATTTAAAAATTAAAAATCTCGGGAAAAAAAAAGGCGATAGAAGAATGAAGCAGACGATAAGTTTGTTGTGAAAGCTGAAAAAGGTTTATACATAAAAGTTTTGGATTTTAGTAACAAAAATTGGCAACAGTGGCGATGCAAACTATCGATAACCTACATGATCAGTTCTATTGTTACCGCGAGTATCTATAGTAAACCGTGAGTTTTATTAAACAACGCGCGTATGGCAATTTCACAATTTAGATTACAGTCTTAGGGCATTTGAATTATTTTTAAGAACAGAGTACAGCACTGAATGTAAGTAACTTTTGAAACTAAATTCTAAAGTTTTAGCAAGCATATTGTACAGCTTTCGCAATATAGACGTACCGTTAGTTTGATTCTTTTTAAGACGTTTGTTTTCGACATTTTTAATGTTGAAATAAGTAAATCATGCGTTGGATACCTCATACTTCAAAATAAGCATTTTTTTAAAAAAATTTCATGTTATAACCGACGTTGAACAGCTGACTGAATCTTTAGGGTTTAGGACTACCATTGTTCAACTTTGCCGCTTTGTAATTTTGAATCCAATCCAGAAGACAAGTTAACTCCAGGATCAAGTATTGGGAAAAATTTGCCTTCTTGGAGGACTATTTGTTGGAACAAAATCGCGTTTGCTTTGCATGGAGAGGAAGACCACGAGAACCTCTCACTGTTAGGCTGACGGCAAAGGAACTCTAACGCATGATCCATCTGCCACTGAGGATATTTCGGATCAGCACTGTGGTCGGTGCCGGCCGAAAGCGGAATTCCTATCGACTGGGATTCGAACCCGATTCGCCTCATTGGGAGGCCCAACGCTCTATCCCCTGAGCCATCACGGCTCTCAAAATAAGCATAGGATAGAACTATAAGAATTTAATTATAAAATGCCGTTTGAAGAGAAAAAGAAAAAAGGATATATATCTAAAAAAATAGAAGAAAGGAACCAACAAAAGGATTTAAAAAAGGAGAAAAGAAAAAAAGTGACTTAATCCGGCTAAGAGCTCCATACACAATCCTCCACCCCCTTTCATTTTTTTGAATTTCCTTCTGTTTACCTTTCGATGAAAGGAAAGGAAACAAGAGAATTGATTCAACAGAGTACTCTATCTGTGTCTTTGTTTTTACAGGGGTTACGAACACTGGGGCGGTGTGTATGCAGAAAGGGGACAGAAAAAAAAAATCAATATTTCTTCTTTTCATCCTCCTTTTTTTTTGTACTTCGTATAACAAGAAAAGTTGAAGAATATGAATTATAGCAACAGTTGGTTAAGTAACTATGGTATTCATAGCAAAGAGACTGTCAACAGCCCCATAGAATCACAGTTTCTTTATAGGAATAAATCTGTTTATGTATCGATTTAAATCTGGTAAAATATGCTTTTTCTTTTGATTTTCTTCCTTCATTTTTTTTGGGGGGGGGAAGGGGGAGAGAACATAAAAATGTTGACTAATTTTTAGTGCTGAATTACACGCAGGGGCGGATTAGGCCATTCAAATTTTTGGGTCCTTTAGATTAAATTTTTTTTCCTCGTATACTTTTTATTGATTCAAATATAAAAGCATTTATACATCTTTTCATTTAAAAAAGCATATTTAAAATTAAAATAAATAATAATAAATGAAAGTTTACTTTATTTTATTAAGTTAGAACTGAAAAATAATCGTAGCATTTTGAAAAAATTTGAAAAATCATTGCTTTTCTTAATTTATTTTCAAAAAATCCATTTTAAGGGGCCCCCTTATCATTGGGGGCCCCAGGCCATGGCCTAATGGGTCATCCGGCCCTTCTTACACGCAATGTAAATGTACACACCTAGAAAGGTCTATAACATACAAATAGGATAAATAAAGTATTTGTCTGCTGCAGCGAGAATTCACAATAGAATTATCGTTCAAGGGAGCTTTTCATTATTTAGCGAATACACTTATTTATTGTTGAAAAAGCGGGAAATTTTTTTTAAAATAAATATATTCAATAGGTTTTGTGCTTTTTAATATAATGCAGATTTCAATTGTAAAGTGGGAAGAAAGAAAATAGGTGGTCAATAAAAATGCATATTCTTTTGAAATGTGTGGTTAGTTTGTAAAATAGTGTTTTCTTTTGGAGGGAGATTTGCTTTATAAATATAATGTGTTAGAACTGCTGACAAAAAATAAGGTTGAACGATTTTTTTTGTATTGATAACAGAGTCCTACATTTAACACTTTTGTCCCGAGGGCTCAGTGGATAAAGCCTTCCAATGAGGTGAATGGGGTTCGAATCCGTATCCGGCCGACAACAGTGCTGACTCGAGATATCCTCAGTGGTAGACGGATCATGGTCCCCTTGCCTTCAGGCTAACGGTTTGAGGTTCCAGTGGTCTCCCTCACCATGTAACGCAAATGCGGGTTAGTTCCATCAAAAAGTTCTTCACGAAGGCAAAATTTCTCCCACTACTGGATCCAGGAGTTCCCTTGTCTTCTGGACCAAGTTCAAAATGAAAAGGCTACGGAGTTGAACATTAGTAGTAGCAAACCCCCCAAAAATTGTGTCGGCTGTTCAGCGACTATTACAAATTTTTTTTTACTTCTTCACACTTGAGCAGCTGAAAATGTATTTCTCTGAAATAAAATGATGAAATATTGGAAAACGCATTTTTAATGTCAGGACGGTCAGTTGGAAATGTGTCATAATATCCCGTTATATCGAACTTTTACTGAATGCTAAATATTGAAATGCCATTCACAGTTTTTTATATCTTTTCTTTACAGTTTTACAGTTCTTTACAGTTTTTTTTATATCTTTTCACAGTTTTTTATATCTTTTCTGTGGCATATTTCAGCGATTTGCGTTTAATTGAAATATTAGATGAAAATACGGTTTTTTCTATCTCGTTCTTCTCCGATTCGGATGCATCGTTTTAACTGAGTAATTTAGAACAGTTTTTAATTCCGTACTACACTGATTTAAATTATATTTTAACTGAATTATTAGAATTAGTTTTTTTCGTTTCTTTCCTTCGTTTTCGTACTTCAGCAATTTGGATAGATATTTTTCATTTTGACTGAAATGTTTCCTAGCCTTATTTTCTTTCATTGGTGTTTTGCGATTCGTATGTGTTATCTACATTATTATTAAGTAGTGTTTTTCTCTTTCATTTTCGTATCTTTAGTGATTTCGATATTTTATTTTTATTGAATTAATTGTTAAGAACTAAGTCTTTTTTTGCGATTTTGATTTTTATAAATATACTAGCTGACACGGCAAACGTTGTTTTGCCATATGAATTACACTGGTGTGCAAAACTTAAGCAACAAGTGCGTTTTTTGCCATAACTCTACAAGAAATCATCCGATTGACATAAAATTTGAATATGATGTACATTATTTTGTACTTAAACGATGGTAAAAGAATAATGGCGCAGAAATGAATAAAAAGCTTAAAGTAGGGTATGGAACAAAAAAAGGCTTTATTTGACATATAGTGGCGTTACACATGATTGCCTGAAGAAGCGTAAGTACAACTGGCAGATGTTCCCTAGTATGAGATATGCCCTCCCCTTACTGTAATTGTTGCTTGGCATCGTCTCTCCATGCTAAGCACCAGATTATCTAGGAGTTCTTGGGGTAAACGTCTCCATTCCTCCTTTACGCATCTATCAGCTGATGGGTGTTACCAGGAGGATACTGTCGCGTCGCAAGACGTCTCCCTAATGCATCCCACACATGCTCTATGGGATTCAGATCTGGAGAGTAAGTTGGCAAATCCATTCGTGTGATATCTTCACTTTCCAGTAGCTCTTGAACATTAGCAGTACGGTGTGGCCGGGCATTGTCATCCATAAAAATGAAGTCTGGTGCAATGGCCCCACGGAACAGACGCACATGGGGGTAGGATTACCTCATTGCAGTAGCGGTCTCCAGTTACAGAACCTCGGTCGAAGATCTGAAGCTCAGTCCGCCCGTTCAACATAATGCCACCCCAGACGACAACTCCAGGACCACCGTAACGATCTCTTTCCGCGATGTTATTGGGATGAAATCGAGCTCCAACCTCTCTCCAGATCAACTGACGTTGAGAATAGCTTGTAGCACTAAAACGACTCTCATCTGTGAAGAAGACGCGACTCCATTGATGAGGTGTCCGGGTTTCGTGTTCTCTGGACCACTCTAAGCGGTGCCGCCGATGGCTAACTTTTAAAGGTATGCAGCGTTCAGGGCGTCTAGCAAATAAGCCACCTTTGTGGAGGCGTCTGGCCACTGTGCACAGTTGCTGAGATATGGCGCTCGCTGACTGAAAACGGTTTCTTTTCGCCTGGAGGACAATGTAACGGTCATCTCCTGGTGTTGTTTTCCTTGGACGGCCACCACCAACCTTCCGAACAGCTGTACCAGTAGTTTTTAAGGCATTCCAAGCATGAGAAACACTTTTGTTGATCCCGAACTCTTCGGCGACACTGGTCACACTACGCCCCTCCTCAAGCTTCCCAATTATTCTTCCTCGAGTAAAGACGTCTAAATGATTTCTTGAAGAGATGTTTCACAAAGCAAATCAGTTGCACTTGCAGCGAATGTCTTTAACTACGGTGCTCTTCATCCTTTTATCACAGCTTTGACCTACGCGCGCCGACCCACAAGGTTTACGTACACTTACACCACCTACGACGTTTTATTTCTAAAATTTGCATGCAAATAATCTTTCTACTGAACTACGTGCATATTATACTGCAATTTCATGGCTATCTTATACTTTGTAGGGGAGCTGTGGCTGAAAAACCACTTGTTGCTTAAGTTTTGCACACCAGTGTATCATTAGAGTATGGAAATCTATCTTATTTATTGTAAGTGTGTACGTATGTGGTACGGAATGTGAAAATAACAACACACCGAATAATATTTTTTCTAAATTATTGTAACTTTTTTTTATAAATTACATATACAAAGAATTCTGAAAATATTAGTCAAAAATATTAATCTCTTAGTGCAATGGAGTGTACAATATTTTTTGTCATTCCATCTTTTGCTAACACAAATAAACTGGATTGTTTACCCACTCGAGAGCATGCCACGTATAATTGTCCGTGTGAAAAATATGGTGGGTGTGGTCAAATCAAAGCCACAAACAGACATTGTTTGGCCTTGAAATTTATTAATAGTCATTGCAAATGCCAATCTAATGGGGAACTGAATGCGTTTAAATTGAATTGGCACATCTGTGGGCATAATAGGGATTCGTGAAAGTAATATACTTTCACCCATTTAAAATAATGGAGATCCAACTTTCCCCCGGCGGGGATAGTTGATCAAGTGTTAATTGATCAGCTATCGGCCGGGGTTAAAAAATATAAAATGGTAGGAGGGTTAAAATTAAGAATTGAATGTATTTTTTAATGCCACACCATAAAAAAATAACAAAAAAAATTGTCCAAAAAATGAAGAAAAAAAAATAGTTATAAACTTATTCTCAGACCTACTGAATATACATATAAAATTTCATCAAAATCGGTCAAGCCGTTTCGAAGGAGTATATTTCGTTTTTAACTTACTAGAATAGAATTACGTTTTTATTATTTTTTCCTCTTTCCTTCATTTTTGTTGTTGTTGTTTCTAATGCTACTTGCCACACTAGCAAGCCTGCTTGGTAAAACCGATCAACGTTAAGGCGGAGGGTGCGTTTCTTGCTTTTCAGTGGCTATGGGCAAGAATTCGTCTTCAGCCGCACACACGTCACACCCGTTTATAGGGCGGACCCATTTATACATCCATTCATTCATCCACAGATCGTAATTTTTGACTTGGATCAGCGAACGATCGATCTTCAATCCAGCACCCCCAGAGGTATTGATTTGTTATGGGAACATGGAGGACTTTGCGTGCATCAGTCACCATTTACTACACTGGGAGTCTTCGGCAATCGGGGTTCGAACTAACGAACTCTCCGACATTGGCCCAGCGCCCTACCGACCCGGCTATCCCGGTCCGCATTCATTTTTGTACTTCAGTGATTTAGATAAATTTTCAATTTCAACTGAATAATTAATTTTAACTAAGTTTTTTTTAATTTTATTTCTTCGGTATTTTTGATGTTTGGATACATTTTACGTTATAACTGAATTATTATTAAATTAAAATTAGTTTATTTTTCTTTTCCACATTTTTGTGCTTCATTGATTTGGATATATTTTGTACCTTAACTAAATTAATTAATAATCTAGGTAATGCTCTTCCTTTTTTGGTTTTTTTATTTCGAACTTCAGCAATTTGAATGTATTTGGCAAATGAACTGAATTTTTAGTAGAGAACTGCGTATTTCTTTTGTCGTTCCGTTTTTGTAATTAAGCGATTTTGTTATATTTTGCATATTAACTGGATTATTAGTTTAGAGCTTGGTTTTTTTCCCCGCCATCATTTTTATGCTTCACAGCCATCTGGATATAATTTAAAATTATAAGTCCTGATATATTATGATCTAAGAGAATAAGTGGAAACTTATCATAGGAATAATAAATAATAAAAGAGTGTGTTGATTGCATAATTCAAAAAAAAAAAAAAAATTCTTATATTTGAAGAGCTGATTGTGTAAATATAGTATGAAAGTAATAGAATAGGGTAAACATAGTATGATTAAGCATTTAGTATGAAATGTGTAGTAAGCTTGAATAATTCTTGTTTTAAGCTAGATAAATCAAAGCAATATATCCCTTATACAGGTATAGTCAGTAGAGAAATGACTTTCTTGTTTTTACTCTGATGTGCACCTCTATGTGCACTCACTTCATCCACTTGTATATAATATCACTTTCAATTGAAGATGTTTCTGTTGTTGTTGTAGTTAATTTAAATCACACTAGAGCTGCACAATGGGCTATTGGCGACGGTCTGGGAAACATCCTTGAGGATAATCCGAAGACAAGTCATCGCATTTTTGATGCTCTGCAGAGGGGATGGCACCCCTGCTTCGGTAGCCCAACGACCTGCACGTGAAGTCGAGCACTTTACGGTAGAACAATTTAACGAGGACCCATATCGCACACCCTCAGTCCCTACGCAGGCTGATCAAAGTGGTCGCACTACCCGCTTACTGACCTGCTGCCAGTGATGCTTGACTTCGGTGATCTGATGGGAACCGTGTCTTAGCGATCAGTCCACTGCGGGACCCATTGAAGATGTACACACATAAATATAACAGCTTTAAGACATTAAAAGATTATTTCTTATTGATTCAAAAAAAAAATTGGAATGTTTATAAGATATTCTTTCTCTTTTCCTAGACGGTTGCGCATCTTACAAAACCACTTCCCTACAAAGGCACAACAATTACCAAGAGCAAGAGCAGACATGAAAGCAGCTACGACAAATGTTGAGGGGAAAAATTAGTTCTTTTTAATAAGTTGTTTCAAGTCAGCTCTATTCTTTAGCTATTAATGAATTACCAAACTTCCTCTTTTGTAATTTACAGCAATTTGTAAGACTTCAAGTCTGTGAAAACTATGCTGGAAAACCTAGCGCAGGGCTTGATTATCGCCTAGGCCCAATAGGCACTGGCCTAGGGCCCAAACTTTCTGGGGGGCCTCGAAAATTAGCAAAAAGTCCAAAATATTAATTTTTTAAAATAATAATGAAGGAAACAGTTTTTTCTCAAAAAATGCATATTTTTTTAATTTCAAATTTTCTTTTTTTTGTGACAAACCAAACTCGTGTGCACTAATGAAATTCGAAAGTACACCTGAATTTTAATGGGTGCAATTTTTACTTAACGGCTTTAAAGCAAATGCAACGAAAATGCATATTCGTAAAGTCTCTTATAAATGATTAGTGTCAACATGAACTAGATGGAAGGCTACAATTTTTAAAATAATCCAGCAAATCAGTGACTTTTAGCAAAAATCACTAATTTCACTTGTCTGTGGTCACCAAACTATTTTTATTTCCACACAGCATTTTATACTTTGCTTTAATACTTAGATGCGTAAACTTTTTCTTAGAAAAATAATCTTCATATGTCTGCTTTCAAAATTTTTTAGAATATTTCTCTAGAATCAGGCAGTTCAATAGATTCTTTTTATTGTTAGGACTACTATTCAGAAATTTAATTTCAAAATATTTTTTTAGGGTCCCGGGAAATTTTGTGGGCCTTGGGCCTGAATTTGTCTTGATCGGTCCCTGACCTAGCGTAAAGTATGAACACGGAAATATCGTTAACGAACTTCACTATTCTATAGCAGAAGTAATTGAAAGCTGGCAAATGTAGAGAATGGGAAAAGCGTGTGCACAATGTTGCAAATTTACTCAGTGATTCCGAATAGTTCAGCATCTGTTGAAAGGTCTTTTACCACCCAAAACAGAATTGAGACAAAATATCGTAACAGACTGACTGATTGAGCAACCTAATGAGAATAGCTGATGAAAAAAGTAAATGTAGAACATTTTCCATAGGATGATGCAGCAAAAATATTCAATGCTTTAAAATAAATAGAAGATGTTCAATATTATATTTAAAAATAATACTTTTTCCTGAGTCTGCTTGTGTTTTTTTTTTTAAATTTTTAGAAATCTCACTTAACTTTTTGACATCTCAGCCTGTTTTTTGAGAAAGGGTGAGAAATTTTCTTCCATATTTTTCTGTAATAAAAACTGTATAACGAAAACAGTATAATGGAACTCTCATAAGATTAAAGATTCGTCAGTTTTGGAACTGCAGTCTGCTAAACCTCTTTGGAGTAACCCCCCATAATTATAGTTTTGAAGCGACGTGACATCACTCATCATAATCTGCATTAATTGTTTTTATAATTATTTATGAACTTTAAGTTTATTGTTACTACAACTTTAATTCTTACTTTTCAGAATTGCATTTTTAATGTTGTTCAATAATTTGATCTTTGCCTCTTAAATATTTGATGCCGCATTTAACCTAAACTAGTCATGTATATATTGTAAATAAATGTAAATAGTAATTATTTAATCTA
Source organism: Parasteatoda tepidariorum (assembly GCF_982258835.1). Lineage (NCBI taxonomy): Eukaryota > Metazoa > Arthropoda > Arachnida > Araneae > Theridiidae > Parasteatoda > Parasteatoda tepidariorum. The sequence goes on from NC_141762.1 coordinate 109,055,988, forward strand.
GTTATGAGTTCAAAGCATTCGTTACGCTTCAGTTTCATTGGAAAGAAATGTATATATTTATTGTAACTAAAATACAGTCAAACCTCGCTAACTCGAACCTCGATTTCACGAATTTTGCGATATCTCGAAGAAAAAAAATCCTTTCAAATTTCCTATACACTCAATGTTAAAAAAAATTGATTTTAAAATTTTTTTTTTCTACTCCCTCGATAACTTGAATTCTTTTTCCCATAAATAGTGTAGATTTTTTTCTAAAATTAAAAAAATATTCCCCCCAAAAAAATTTAAGAATGGCTGACAAGGCATGAAATTATGTGTCTTCCTCTACAATCATTCTGGTCGAAAGATGGTAGAAGTCTGGATTCATTAAAGATCACGAAAGTAGTCAAACAATCAATATCGTTAATTCTGCTGAAAACTACACCGAAAATGATTGGAACAGATTGACCGGACTCATGAAGCTTGATGACATGGAATTTCATGAGTTTGTAAACGTAGATGATGTAGTAACAGTGATGCAGTCAGTGGGATGACAATGATATCATCGCTCAAACGAAAGCTTCTTGTGAACTATCAGAAGAAGAGGATGAGGAAATCGAAGATTTACCGCCCAATGTTACTAACAAACAAGCACTTTCTGCAGTGGACACTGTAAGGAGTTTTATTGAGAGGCAGCCGAATAAGTCAGAGGAGCTATAGTCAGAGGAGCATTTAAAGCTATAGTCCACTTAGAAAGTGTTATAGACAAACTTCCTTACACATCTCTAAAGCAAACAACAATTGAATCTTTTTTAAATGAAAGTGTAAAAAGTGTTTTTAGACAGATATGGAATAAAAAAAAGGCATGTAAAAAGCATTTTTCTTTATCCTACCATCGATAACAAGCGATTTTCGTTAATTCGAATTTTCGATATCTCGGATTTTTTCTCCTCTCCCTTCAAGTTCGAGATATCGAGGTTTGACTGTATATATATTCTGTTTACAGTTACATCTCACTCTGTCAGGAGATTGTTGTGAAGGATATTGCAGATTTCATTGAAAAGCCTAAACTCTTCTCTTTGGGTTCTGATAGAGTGTCAAATGTCAGACTGACATTACGTCTACGTTTCATTCCTCCAAAGATTTTTCATCTTCATTTTTACTATCTAATTGTTCATGGTTCAAGTTGCTGTACTATACAGTGTTACCACTCCACGAGGAAAACCTGGAAAATACAGAGAATTTAAAAATCACCAAAATTAACAGGGAATTTTGAGATTTTCTTTACAGACTAGGAAAGTGCAGGGAATTTATTTTCGTTTTTTAAAAAAAATGGTTGCCACTCAGCGCAATCTAAAGGGTATTTAAGCAAGTTCTTTTAGCTATACTAAACTATTTAATTTATTATGCCATTATTTAAGTATATTCAACTGTTCCTTTTTTTCCTCTTTGATTTTTCCAGCCATTAAAACTAGTATAGTTAGTCCAATATAGCTCATAGCGCAGTAAATCGTTCCCCTTAATATATTGCGTATGATGCATACAAGGAAATCACAGAAAAAATGTTTTCCAAATATGAGTTGGCAACTCTTATTCGCGGTATTGAAATTCATTTGTAATGATTTAAGATTAAATATGATGGTTTATTATTTCTTTTTATTAATGAACAATCAACTTAATTGGAAATTAAGTTTTTTTTTGTGTCAGCAGATAACTTTTTTTAAAAAATTTTAATCATAAAAATTTCAAATGAAATAACGTGAAACCTCTTGGGAGCGACCACTCTATCGTAAAATGGTTGCGGATGAAGTTGAGTCACTCTTAGAAGTTGCCTGACCGTTGACTTCAAAATTGTTATCGAAGGTAACGTCATGTGGGGCAGCGGGGGCTACTTTGTGCAAATTCGAATTTGACACTCTTCAAATGCTGCTATTCAGTATTACTTTTTTTCACGTTAAAAATGTGGGGAATTTGAAGATAGAAGTCTCCTCTATTACCACAAAAATTTTTTCCAATTTTAAAACAATCTCAGAGTGTGTTTTGTTTATCCAATGACAACAACTTTCCGAGAATGTCGGACATCGAAAAGTGTGCGTGGAAACTTTAGCTGTGAAATGCAAAGACGTTGATAAAACAATTGTCGTAAGTGCAAAATTTTGATTTATTTATTAATGAACAATTATATCATGTTAGCGTTAAAAAAATTTGAAAATTAATAACAAATAAACGGAAAAATGCACTGTGGGGTTACTTTATGCAAAGTTTCATTCGTTTTTTTTTTCGACAGAAAAATTGTCACACGTTATAAAAAAATACCTGGAACGAGAAACTACCGTGATTACACTTTAGAAAAGCTGCAACAATGTTTGCAAGCAGTTGCTGGTGGCATGTCGATTGCAGAAGCTTCTCCGAAGTACAAAATCCACAGAAATACTATCTCTAATAAAATTCACAAGAAACACGTGAAACGTGCTTGTAAAATATTATTTTTCTTCTACAAAGATTTTTCTAATGAATTAATCAAACGATTTAACACATAAAAATATATATTATAGGACATCAGGTGATTTTGACAGAAACTGAAGAGGAAGTTCTGTCATGTTCATTCAAGCATGTTATGTTCAAATGTATCAATATTATAAATGTTAATGAATATATAATAATTATTATTTTTGAAATTTCATCCATTTCAATGTTCAAAAAGTTCTTTATAAAAAATGTTTTTTTTAACGCTGAGAATTATTTTCAAACTAATATCTTTACACATCTTGATGTTTTTGTTATTAAAAATGTCAACAATTAATAACAATTTTATATCAATATTTTACTAAAAACATGATTATTGAACTGAATTCCTATCGCTGCACAAAGCAGCCCCACTTGGGGGCTACTTTGTGCAAGGTATGTTTTGACTTATTATTCGTAAATATTACATACAAATAATGCCAATATTGATCAAATTCACTCGTCTGAGTCCAGTTATGAATATAATATCGATAAATTTTGCTAAAGTTTGAATTAACATGGTTTTTTAACATGTCAAAGTTCAAAAACTGCGAAATCCTGCACAAAATAGCCCCCCATGACGGTACATGACTTTACACACAAGAATTTAATTTTAGTCATTTTCTTGATGCGGAAATTCCAGTTCTGTTGGCGTCATGAAATCTAAATTACAATATTCATTCAATGTTTTGTCTTCATTTATTTGTTAAATGTTTTAATCAGCTTGCCCTCAAGACCAGCTTTCCTGTTGCCCTCAAGTTTGGAAAAAATCTGTCAGTTGGAGATCTCAGTGGTCGGAAAAATTACATTTTCTTAGTAGTTAACCACAACTCCTTTTTTTTATAACGAAAATGTGACGACCACTAACTACTTTCGAAATGTAGTCATTACGCTACTTTTCGAAGACAAACTCAACTGGAGAATTTAATTTTCACCCCTACTCCAAATGAATTGGTTTAGTTAAATATGAGGTGTTATTGTCATATATTTCAAAAAAATGGAAAAAATTTTGACTGTTCAATTTTGTTCTTTATATTATTATAAAAGTTAGAACATGGTTTTTTATAACAAAAGTAAACTTTTAAATGCATTAACTACTGTATTTTTAATTTCTGCAATGCCAAAGTAATGGATTACACACACATCTTATTCGATTAGAGCAAATTAAACAAAATTTCGAAGCTAAATAAAATATAACTAGCATAATACAATATAAAAACACAACAATATGATTTTTAATACATACATTTTTCAAATACATTTACATACATTTTTCAACATTCAAGCCCATATCGCACTCTTTGCCCTCGACTGAAGTCATAATAGGTGAAAAACTACGACCACTCATGCCATCTGTTAGGAAAATAGTGAATTACGTATCCTAAAGTAGAAACGAACTCATCTCGGTCTTCACAAAATAGAAACGATAACGCCCGAAGTCAGTTCGGGTGACACTAGCAAGCGGTTAAGAAGGCTTAATTCATGTTTAAATGAAATCGCCTTTTTTATTTATTCTAAAGCACGAATTTGTTCTTTTAACCCTTAAACTCTATGCTTTTCTCAAAAGTAAATATTTTTAAAAAAATGCTATTAAATTATCAAATATTTGTGATTTAAGTGATCAATGCTCATTCATATCCTCCAAGAGAAAAAGCACCATGCAAAAAACGGACCAGCCTGAATAACTTTTGATCTAATGACTGGATCTTTACCTTCTAAGACTCGATGGTTTAAGGGGGCGATATTATGAAATCGGACACAAAAACGAGCTTTATTCAAATCTAATTTTAAAAAGGAGTCAGATGTTTAAAAATCGATTTCTCAGGAACCATTCAACCGATTTTTCTGTGCATCGGACTTATTCATGGGACCGCCAAACATTTCCACCAATCAAATATGAAAAATTTATGTTTCAACTTAATTATGTTAAAATTAAATTCCTAGTACAATTTAGCATCCAAGCATGAGTCTCGGTGCTGCCATCTAGTGTGGCAGAAACTAGACGTCCAAATTAACATATCCAACGGTATCTCACCCATTGTGGTGGTTCTGAAAGAGTGGATTCCACTTCTGGAGAACGCACTAGGTCTGCTCACCGGGAAGATTGATTGTGCAGCTCATTGGAAATAAAAAAAAATTAAAAAAATGTTAAATGTAGTACTTGACTAATGTAAAAAGTAGTTATCAGGGATTGCTACAAACTACTGCCTGTTCGTTTTTTTTTTATCTCACTGCACTACTTTTAAAAAGTGGCGCTCTCCACTTCAAACTACGGAAAAAAGCAGCGACTACAGTAGTTTCGCTACTTCCGACCGCAGCCTGAACTTAAGTGCTGACTCGTAAAGTGATTTATAGTATTTCATTTTTCCGTGGAATACTATTTTATTATCCACGACAAACCTAATTAAAATGACGCAATTTTAGAATTGTTATATCCGTTCTACCTGAAATGTGTGCTTCAATCTTGAATAATTAAACTTATTTTGTTGTGAAATTTTATGACGGTGAACTGGAGGTCATATACGTCTTTACTATAAGATGAAATAATTTTAAGTCTTGTATGATAGACATGGGTCCCGCAGTGGACTGATCGTTAAGGCACGGTTCCCAGCAGATCACCGAAGTCAAGCATCACTGGCTGCGGTCAGTGTGCTGGTGGGTGACCACTTGGATCAGTCTGCGTAGGGACCGAGGGTGTGCGGTATGGGTCCTCGTTAAACTGTTCTACAGTAAAGTGCTCGACTTCGCGTGCAGGTCGTCGAGCTACCGAAGCGGGGGTGTCAACCCCTCGGCAGAGGATCAAAATTGTGATGGCATGTCTTCGGATCATCCTCAGGGATGTTTCCCAGACCGTCGCCAATAGCCCATTGTACAGCTCTAGTGCGACGTAAATGAACAACAACAACAACAGCATTATTAGTTGGTTCAAATGTAAACATTAAAAATTGTTTTTATCTCTTCCTTTTTTGGCAGCAAAATCTAGCTTTTCGATGAAATATTAAAATTTTTAAACGTTATAAATACAAACAGATGTTAGAAATTTTATTTTATGAAAAATTCTATCATACTTTGTATTTAAGATTTTTTTTTTTTGAAAACTTGACGCGCTAAGACTAATTTCATTTTTAAATTCTAAGAAACTAAATATAGATTTCTGGATCATAGTTTCGAAGACCATTTTGTTAAAATTCCACATGCTTTTTTGGGAGTTTAAATTGACTATTGCCGAAAATAATATTAAATCTACTCTAAATTAAATCAAGCAGCTTCAGCGGTAAAGTTAAAACAAAACTTTTAATGGTTTATAGTATTGTTTCAACGTTAAATCTTGGTAAATTTATAGAGCATATATTTCTAAAGAGTATGAAAATAGTATTTAAAAAATAATAAATGAAAATGATTTCTTGCGATTTCGCTTTATAGTATCTGATTTCTTTTATCTCCTAAAAATTGAATTTTAAATTTTCCGGTATATTTTACTATTTTAATTTGAGTATTATATGTGTAAAATCCTCATTTCCTGCAATTCTAATGCAAAGTATTCGTCTCGCCAGCTCTCGTATATTATTTTCTAGAATTTTTTTGAGGTGCTTTATCGAACACGTAATCAATAGACATTAACCCTTTCCATCTCGCTCCCGTGAAAATGACGGGGTGAGGTTTCGCCCGCTATTTATCGCTCCCGTGATATTGACGGGCTGGAGTGTTCAGTAGTAACGCGCCAATAAGAATAAAACTAATTCATTTCTTTTGCCCGGAAAACATTTTATTTTTCATTTTACACACCAGATAGCAGTACCAGGATATTTTTTAAAGGCAATTGTATATATTTAGTTTATTTTAAACTAGATTTCAGAAATAATCAAATACGTAATACAAATACAAAAGCCAAAACAACAGGCACTTTTATGACCGTTTTCTTGAAAATTAACCGATCGTTAAGGGGTTAAGAGAATATAAATTGCCTCATTACACAATCTATTCATATTAATGAGTGTTTTAAAAACTGGCTTATTTAACTTGTTTTTAACCTGCTGAAATACGATTAATTTCGTAGAAAAATAGATTTTCCAAAATTGTAAATTTTTTCAATTAGAAAATTTGCTTCATATTTAATACGGTTTTTATCATTGGTTAAAACAGAGGTCAAATAAATGCATAAAATCCTAAGCTTTTTTAAAAAATCTCTATGACTTTTAAGCACTGATGTTAATCGTGAATTTAAATATGTCAAGTCCTTCGATTGTTGTTGTAGTTGTAGTTCATTTACGTCGCACTAGAGCTGCACAATCGGCTATTGGCGACGGTCTGAGAAACATCCCTGAGGATGATCCGAAAATATGCCATCACAATTTTGATCCTCTGCAGAGGGGATGACACCCCTGCTTTGGTAGTCCGACAACCTGCACGCGAAGTCGAGCACTTTATGGTAGAACAGTTTAACGAGGACCAATATCGCACACCCTCGGTCTCTACGCAGGTCGAGTCCTTCGAACAGTGTGAATGGTTTACACGCTACATAAATTTTTATTCGCCTATGACTTATACTTCTATTTACTGAAAAATAACTAATAGTTTAGATGGCATATTAATTGAAAAAAGTTTGAAACTAGTTAGTTTAATTTAAGAAATTACTTTATGTACATATTTGCTGTAAGTAAATTACCTATGCAGACATATTTGATAAATCAATTATTTATAAGAGGGATAGTTTTTTTCTTTTTTGAAAAAGTGCTTTTTTAATGAAAGTATTTTTTTTGGAATGAATTCTATTCAATAAAAGTATTTAATTTTCTGCAAATATACTAATTTTTTTGAAACAAAAATGTAATGTTAGAGCACTATCGTTTGTAAAAAAAATTATCATAATTAACACCTACTTCACTAAATGGATCATGGTACATAACAATTAAGCCATTTAATAAAATTTTAGTCACATTGTGTAAAAATGTTTGTTCTCATTTAGGCTACTATTTTCATGCTTTAGAGTACTAAAAGCAACTATTTCGTTCGATTTTTTTTCTGTGCCAACCCTGTTATTGTAACGAATCAAATAAGCACCTGTACTTGAAAAAAAAATTAACCTAAGAAATAGCACTTGTGAGATTCAATAAGAAGAAGTAAATTTACTCGTTTCCCAAATTTCTGACTATATTCCATTGATGGAAAAACATAATCTTGATGGTAATCATCAATAATTCCATCATGAACCATTATATTTTTTTATAGTAACCAACATAAGTAACCATCACCTCAATGTAGGAATTCGTACTGATTTATGATGGTCCAATATAAGAATAGCAACTTGGTTTGATGATTTGTTCATGTTGAACCATCTCGAATTTCGATCATAGTATCTTAGAAATCAAATCTTGGAACGATCATGAACAACCATCCTCCCAATGTAGGAATTCGTACTGATTTATGATGGTCCAACATAAGAATAGCAACTTGGTTTGATGATTTGTTCATGTTGAACCATCTCGAATTTCGATCATAGTATCTTAGAAATCAAATCTTGGAACGATCATGAACAACCATCCTCCCAATGTAGGAATTCGTACTGATTTATGATGGTCCAATATAAGAATAGCAACTTGGTTTGATGATTTGTTCATGTTGAACCATCTCGAATTTCGATCATAGTATCTTAGAAATCAAATCTTGGAACGATCATGAACAACCATCCTCCCAATGTAGGAATTCGTACTGATTTATGATGGTCCAACATAAGAATAGCAACTTGGTTTGATGATTTGTTCATGTTGAACCATCTCGAATTTCGATCATAGTATCTTAGAAATCAAATCTTGGAACGATCATGAACAACCATCCTCCCAATGTAGGAATTCGTACTGATTTATGATGGTCCAATATAAGAATAGCAACTTGGTTTGATGATTTGTTCATGTTGAACCATCTCGAATTTCGATCATAGTATCTTAGAAATCAAATCTTGGAACGATCATGAACAACCATCCTCCCAATGTAGGAATTCGTACTGATTTATGATGGTCCAACATAAGAATAGCAACTTGGTTTGATGATTTGTTCATGTTGAACCATCTCGAATTTCGATCATAGTATCTTAGAAATCAAATCTTGGAACGATCATGAACAACCATCCTCCCAATGTAGGAATTCGTACTGATTTATGATGGTCCAATATAAGAATAGCAACTTGGTTTGATGATTTGTTCATGTTGAACCATCTCGAATTTCGATCATAGTATCTTAGAAATCAAATCTTGGAACGATCATGAACAACCATCCTCCCAATGTAGGAATTCGTACTGATTTATGATGGTCCAACATAAGAATAGCAACTTGGTTTGATGATTTGTTCATGTTGAACCATCTCGAATTTCGATCATAGTATCTTAGAAATCAAATCTTGGAACGATCATGAACAACCATCCTCCCAATGTAGGAATTCGTACTGATTTATGATGGTCCAATATAAGAATAGCAACTTGGTTTGATGATTTGTTCATGTTGAACCATCTCGAATTTCGATCATAGTATCTTAGAAATCAAATCTTGGAACGATCATGAACAACCATCCTCCCAATGTAGGAATTCGTACTGATTTATGATGGTCCAACATAAGAATAGCAACTTGGTTTGATGATTTGTTCATGTTGAACCATCTCGAATTTCGATCATAGTATCTTAGAAATCAAATCTTGGAACGATCATGAACAACCATCCTCCCAATGTAGGAATTCGTACTGATTTATGATGGTCCAATATAAGAATAGCAACTTGGTTTGATGATTTGTTCATGTTGAACCATCTCGAATTTCGATCATAGTATCTTAGAAATCAAATCTTGGAACGATCATGAACAACCATCCTCCCAATGTAGGAATTCGTACTGATTTATGATGGTCCAACATAAGAATAGCAACTTGGTTTGATGATTTGTTCATGTTGAACCATCTCGAATTTCGATCATAGTATCTTAGAAATCAAATCTTGGAACGATCATGAACAACCATCCTCCCAATGTAGGAATTCGTACTGATTTATGATGGTCCAATATAAGAATAGCAACTTGGTTTGATGATTTGTTCATGTTGAACCATCTCGAATTTCGATCATAGTATCTTAGAAATCAAATCTTGGAACGATCATGAACAACCATCCTCCCAATGTAGGAATTCGTACTGATTTATGATGGTCCAACATAAGAATAGCAACTTGGTTTGATGATTTGTTCATGTTGAACCATCTCGAATTTCGATCATAGTATCTTAGAAATCAAATCTTGGAACGATCATGAACAACCATCCTCCCAATGTAGGAATTCGTACTGATTTATGATGGTCCAACATAAAACAGCCAAAATTGTTTTGATGGTATATTACTGAAATCCAATAAGAATTCCCATTAAATAATTAGGGAAATGTATGGTCGGAAACATCATGAACCATCACAGATTGTTGGTCCGCGAGAGTCCAATTCCTTTTGATGGTTAACCATCACAGTATTAGAGTATCATTTTCCATCATGGAATGAAGAAAGTGTGTTGGCATATCCACCACCATGAACACGTAATGGAAAACGTTGGATGATGGTGACCATCAAATGATGTTGGACCATCATGCATCGCACTGAAACCAACATAAACCATCAAAGTTTGTTGATGGGACCATCAAGAATTTTGACTTGGGTTAATAAATATAAAACCATCGAAATAGGGAATAGTTTTTACATCGTTTTTTATTAAATTTTATTTTTCAAAAATTTCACTATGAATATTAAGAGCTGTATTTAGCATCATGTAATTCCTCACTCTTTCTTTTTCTACTTTTAATTTACATCTATATCCGAGCGCGAGTTTATAAAATAAAGAGATCGAGGAAGAAAAATCAATTTTCTACAATAGTGGATAAATAGTCAATATTTAAAACAAAAACAGCTTAAAATAGATGATTAAATTCGCAGCATCTTTCGAACAAATAAGAATTTTAAAAAATTAAACTCTCGTTAGAATCATAATACAAAATGCTCTTATCAGCACGTCGAATTTCAACTCTGTAGTTGCGTTTATTTCAGCGGATAGACCAGGGCTCGAGAAAACTCAGAAATTTTACCCGCCCCCGAGGACGGCTTGTCCAACATTGTACCCGTCTTCCTTTGAAACTAACCCGTGGCTTCTAATTAAATAAAAATATAATTTTCTCTTTTTTATTACTAACATTTGTATAAATTGCACAATGAATTAGTAGTTACTAGGATTACAAATACTGGGATTACATTATACAGTAATAAAAGAAATACTAGGTTATTAATAGTAATACCTAGTATTTCTTTTATGAAATAATTTAAATGGCAAAGGTCAAGTTATCTGGAATGTCAATTTATCCAAGGGTACTGCTTTTTTTAAATGAATCAAATGTGACGTTTGCCAATTCCACAATCGGCTATTTAAAGAGGTTTCTGCAATGATATCTGAAAGGGGTTTTCCATTTAGGTAGATGTTCATAATTGCGTTTAACGCTTCTTGTTTAAGACCAGTACGTAATGTTTTTTTTTTTTTTTTTTTACGAAGTTATACTTCTTATGCGACTTCCAACAAGGTTGCGTTATACGTTTAACGCTACATTTTTATTGGCTGGCAAATCACATGGTAGGATCCAGTTTTCCATCATTCATTTCCATTTTGTTTTGGTTCTCACTAGCATAAAAATAATAAAAGTCATAAAAGTATTGTTTTTCTATAATTTTTATTTTAGTTTTATTTGATACACATCTATATATATATTTCTCTTACACGGCGATAAAAAAAAGCCTCATTACAACTCCCCGAATGGCAACGCAAGAAAATCGACCAATGATTGCAGCTAAAAATGTCACATGCCAAATCAAGCTGTGGTGGCTCAACATATAGCGCTTTTAAGAACGGAAACTGAAATAACCAGAGTGTAAAATATTATGTGCTTATGCTCATCTCATTTTTTGTTAAATAATTTATTTATTATATATCAGTTTATAGATGGCAACGAGAAGAGTTTTGTGGTTGCTATGGTGACTATTTAGAATGTAAATTGCTTTTTTTTGAGTGAGTGTGAGATTTGTTTTTTGGAACTTCGATGCTGTAATTTTATTGTTTAGTTAATAAATCTTCCTTTTATATTAAACGTGATAGTAGTTTCCTTAATTATTTGATTCGAAGTCCTTTGAGTTTTATTTGAGGTCAGTTTATTTTGTATTTTTTGACAAGAGAGAGCATTCTCACCAAATATGATTTCGGGAAAAATATACTTGAGGGTGCCCCTTGGCGAAATTGGCCACTTATGTTTGGCGCCATACTTGTTTGCCTGGAACGCCGTGGTAACCCACAAACAAGACATTTATATCTATTACTAATTAAACCTTCATTCATAAACCAGTCAATCACTGTTTTTTTTATTGGTATTAAAATCGTACAGAAACTTAAGATTTATCATCTTATTGACAGTATTCATTTTTAGTACCAGAAGCAAAAATAACCTTACCAGCCGGTATCCAAAGTAGAACTAACGTATCTCTGAAATTACATTTAAAAATTCATTTAAAAACATCGCTAAATTCTAAACTAATCAGAATCACGATTAAAATCTAAACCAATCAGAATCACGATTGGTTTTCAATATCGCCTAGCTTGGCGATCAATCGCGATCACAACTTGGCGGGGGCACCCTCAAGTATAGTTTACCCATGATTTCTTCCGAAATTCAATGTTTTGTTTATGCAGGTTTTTCCATTGCAATTCACTTATTTCAATTTTAAATAAAATTAATTATAGCCAAAATTTTAACCTTTTTAAAGAGATATCAGTTTTAGAAATTTTATCTCAAGATTTTATTCTATAGCACATTTCTAATAGGTTTAACGAATTACATGCCATTTATTTGAATTCAAATTTATTTTAATGACTTAGTATTTACTAAAAAGATGTAATTTTTTTTTTTAAAGGTTGTTATATGGATTTGAATGATTGTTTTGAATTCTTAAAATTTTGTGCATTTGCAATGTACCTAAGTTAGTAGCGAGCGAAGCGAGCTTGGTTTGCGAAGCAAACCATATAAGATTGCGTAGCAATTTTCGGGGGTTGGCGAGCGTCAGCGAGCAGGGGGAGCAGCCCATTAGTATAATTTAATAGGGTAGTATTTTTTATTTTCAAATTTAGTGAATAACAATTGTAAAAAATGAGTGAAAACAATCCCTCGGACAATGCGACGGATTTAAGATCATGTGAAGGTACGTCTCTTGTGAATATCAATTGATTGTTTCTCTTCGGAAATTACATTATGACGCATTCACATACATTATTAATACAAATACATTTTCCAGGGCGAGACGATGAGGCAACCACAAGAACTTCCACTGGTTCAAGAGGGAAAAATGCACAATATTACCGTGATTACAGAGTACGGAAGTGAGCGGAGCAGGGAAAAGATTCGTTGAATAGAACTAGTGATCCTTCTACGACTGCTGATTCTTCTACAATTAACGTCGCAGGTTACGTAGTTTAACTTCCTCCGCGCGGCGGGACTCCACTCACTATTATTATTTTTTTTTTTTTTGTAAGTTCATTGCTGAAAAGTCTCTTTTAACAGCTGCAGTACTCCCAGACAGAGAAAACATCAATTCCACCATGCGCAGTATGTTGCTGCATTTATAGATTAGAGCAGGGGTCCCCAACCCTATGCCCGCGGGCACCTTGGCGCCCGTCGATCGATCTAGGTGCGCCCGCTGCTTGTGTCCAACAATAAAACATTTCAGTTTTCCATTTCCAATAAATGGTATGCAAATACATACTGAAGTACGCTGGCTCAGTAAAGGCAAAGTACTTGATAGATTTCTACATTTAATTGGAGAAATAAAAAATTATTTTGAAGCCAAAAATCAAACATTTTTAGAACTAAGAGATCCTCTTTGGCTAGCAGATTTGTCTTTCATAACGGACATAATGGAAAAACTAAATAATTCAAACTTGGAGCTGCAGGGAAAGGACAAATACGAAGCAAAAATGATAGAGGCTATGAACTCGTTCAGAGCTAAACTAGTCTTGTGGATATCACATTTGAAAATGAAGTCTCTTGTGCAGTTTCCAAACATGAAAAAAATTATAGGTGACAGTGAAATAGACTTATTAACATTTGTCATCAATCTCCAATTGCCTAAAGATCAATTTAAAAAGCGCTTTCAACATTTTAATATCATCAAGACTTTGATAACTTTTTTGTTAATCCTTTTACCATCCAAATAAACGTAACCGTAATAGCAGCATACTTCAAGTAAAGCGAGAAGAATTGGAGATAGAAATTGTGGATCTTTAGAACGACATTATCCTCAAAACTATTATATCACATGAGAAATTTTAGAATATAGTTGAAGGAATAAATTCCATTCTTAAAAAGAGCATTATATTCTCCCACTTATATAGTGCTGGCCAGCGAAATGCCATGCCAAACACCACACTGACTGTATTTTATAAGTAATTTTTATACTTCGTATGTTTTGAAAGCAATTTAGTAATGATTTAATTTACACAAGAATATTAATGCTAATTATATTCATATGTTAAATTAATTATAAAAATTAATTTTTTGTGCACTTTATGTAGTGTGTATTATTACCTATGTCTACCAACTATAAATTTATCTTGAAAAAATAAATGGTGCCCGCCATTCGACCGATATTCTGGTATTTGCTCTTAGGTACAAAAAGGTTGGGGACCACTGGATTAGAGGGTCATTTTGGAAGTGATCAGCTAGACTCTTGTAAGATAACAAAACTTGAAAATGCATCACGAACATTAACGGGAAAATGGCCGTCCGTGCAGACGTCGGATTCGAGAAATTTGTTGTCCGCGAGGACTTTTTGACCGCCGAGGACGGGTGGACGGGCGGTTTTTCGAGTCTTTGGATAGACTAACATGTTTTTTACTACAAATTTAAACAAACTCAGTGGCGCGACAGCCCATAGAGGGCCAAGGCATACTGTGCCCATCTCAGTTTTTTCTCTGGGTTGCAGGAGCAGATGTTAACGCGGAACCCCCAGTGTTTAGTTCCCAAGCATGCTTGGTACTCATTTATAGACCCACTGAAGGAATGAAAGGCTGAGTCAACCTTGCCCGGCCCGAGGAACTACAAATTGAACAGTTAGTAATTCTCGAATCGTGTTTTCCTTTTTATTTTACCATACCCCTTATACATTTTTCTAACCATCTTTGGGATTTCAAGTTTCGAGTTCTTATAAATTTTGAGCAACAAAACAAAATAAAACTTAGAGCCAAAACAAAAAGTGAGTAACTATTCGCTAGAAAGGTACTTAAAATTACAATAAATGAAAAAAAAAAAAAAAGAATAGCAATCATCCGACAGGAGATCAACCCACATGTTGTTTTTTTACTAACAGATCGCGAACTAATAATCGAATCACTATTATTTTTTTTTTAATTTCATTAAAATCCTTGTACATTTTTCGACACCCCTACGAAGCGAAATGAAATGTAAACTAAGTTGAACGCTCGCGTCAGAGGGGGGGGGGACTGCGGCTCTCACGATTTTTTAATGTAGAGATAGTTTTATTATGTATATACAGAGAAAAGAATTATGCGCATGCTTATTTCTTCTGTTATGTTTCCTGAAAGTTTCAATGCTATATAGAGATATCGGGAAATAGTAAAAAAAAAAAGTACAATGTATCAGCTTTTACGTTCTATCGCTGTAATAAGAATAACAAGAGCACGACTTTTTGTTGCTTTTGGAACCTTTTCTTTTGCTCTTACTTCTATTTAAATGAAATTTGAATGCGTTACATAATTATGCATAAGTCGTTAAAAGGAGTCTGAGAATTGAAAAAAAAATTACAAGGAGATAAATACCGTACAAATGTATATGGTAAAGGAGGACATTTCGTTGAAAAAAAAATTATATGGATGTTTGACGATTATGTAAGTGTAAGTCATGCGGTTTTTAGCATCTTTGGGCAACCTATAGGATATCGTACAGAATTAAAAAACTCCTTCATCATGTAAGACGAAATTCCAGATTTGAACGAAATCGGTTGAATAGCTCCTGAGCAACGCTGCTTTCATGGAATCGTCATTTATATGCCGTGTGGAAGTTATAGGTCAAAAGCAGTGGTCGGTAAAACTACATTGTTTTTGTAGTTTACAACAACTACATCTACTTTGATTCAAATGTAGTTAATTACTACTACTTTTTTTTAAAAAAAATGCAGTCACTACAAACTACTTTGGAATTATAGTACTTTACTACTTGAAGGAGACGCAACTTTGCTGGAAAACTTAATTTACACTTATGTTCAAAATGGTTTTGAAAATAGGAAATTGGCTTCCGTTAAATATAAGGAAATAATCGTGAAATAATTATTTATGTTTACATGAGAGAGTTTGTTATTCCAATACATTTTTTTTCGAATTTGTCCTTTTAACATTCATTTTTTATGACTTTCTCGACTGCGAATATTTCATTTAAGAAATGCGAAATTATCAAATAATTATCACTTGCAATTGTTTAATGCTCTTTTATTTCTTCTAAGAAATTACGTAGTTCGAAAATACGTGAGACCAAAGTGATTAATTATCAATTTTTCGTAATGGCTACATCTGTCAGTTACAGCCATAGGGTCATTGCATCCACTGACGGAAGATTTGTACTCATTATATTCAAAAAATTAGTTGCGAGAAAACGTGCTTCTTTACTAAACTAAAGGCTAAAAGTAGTTTCCACAAACTACTGTTTTTTGTATCGCACTACTTTATTAATCAAGTAGCACTCTACACTAGAAATTATTAAATAAAGTAGCGACTACAGCACTTCTAAAGCGCTACTTCCGACCACTAGCCGGTTAGGCGGCCGAGCGGTCATCGTGCCTGACTGTGAAGCTGTAGGTTTGAATCTCGCTCAGGGCATGGGTGTTTCTCTCTCTGTGTGCTTTGTTATTTGAATGTGGCCCACCCTATAAGCGGGTATCTGTGGTAGGTAATGTTGCTCGCCTTCGTGACTAAAGCCCACAGGTGCCCACTGGGTAAATGAGCAACACTTCCGGCGTCTTCCGAGGTGAAGAGCGAATATTCAGTGCCTGCAGTAAAAAAAAAATCTTTCGACCATTGGTCAAAAGTAATTGTTGCCATCGACTGCAAGCAACACCTCCTAGAAGAAGGAAGGCCTCAGCACGGATCAATTTAATAGTCCGATATAACGAAATTAATATGCGCAGAACATGAAAAATAAGAAAGATGTCATTACGTTCGGGGTACACAGTTGCGCAGTGGTGGAAAATCCGAAATATGTCATTACGTTTGGACTGCTAAAGGATAGAATGACTTATTTGTGGCAATCCGTGCTGAAGCCTGCTCTTTTCTAGGAGGTGTTGCTGCAGGGCGCACTAAATACACATATATATATATATATATATATATATATATATATATATATATATATATATATATATATATATATATATATATATATATATATATATATATATATATATATATATATATATATATATATATATATATATATATATATATATATATATATATATATATATACCCTTGTGCAAATTAATTGAAACAAACTTTTTTTTTTCGTGTTTTTTAAAGAAGATGTTTTGGGGTTGTTTCGGCTACAATGGGATTGGACCTTTGCTGCCTATTGACGGTATGATGCGTTCTGAGCAGTACATTACTATTCTGAGTAAAAAAGTTGTTCCAGAGTTGAAGAAACGATACCCTGATGGAACAGGGATTTTTCAACAGGATTTAGCTCCTTGTCATACGTCCAAAATTGTCAAGAAATTCATGTCTGAGAATCATATTGAGACATTGGAATGGCCAGGGAACTCTCCGGATATCAACCCAATTGAGAATCTCTGGACCATATGCAAGAATCGCCTATTAAATATGGACTGTACAACTATGGAGAGGCTAATCACGGCGTTAATTCATGTGTGGTACAAGGACACAAATATTATAAATGACTGTAAAAAATTAGTGGAATCCATGCCGAATCGTGTCCAAATGTTAATAAAGTGTCGTGGAGATCATATTATGTACTAAAAATGTTTGAGTTTGTATAAATTTAAATAAAATAGCCTTTTCTCTTAGTTTTCTGAATTTATTGAGTTTGTTTCAATTAATTTGCACAAGGGTGTATATATATACTGGTGGACAAAATTGAGAGATGGAAAGCATTTTCGCACATTCATTCGCACATGCAAGATACCCGCACACAGCTCCATGTGTTTGACAATGGTTCCGTGAATGCCCAGAGGTACAGGCAGGAGGTCCTAGAGCCCTATGTGCGTCTTTTCAGGGGCGCTGTTGACCCTGACTTCATTTTTACGGATGACAATGCACGACCACATAGGGCTCTCATGGTTGATGGGTATCTGGAAAGCGAGGATATTCAACGAGTGGATTGGCCAGCCAAATCCCCTGACCTGAATCCTATTGAACAATCTCCCCCCAGAACCATTCTGGAGTTGCTCTGGTGGAAGAATGGGAGGGTCTTCCACAAGTCCTCCTGAACTCCCTTATTAACAGCATGCATACTCGTTGTGCATGCTCTCTGTCTGAGGGGTGACCATACACCATACTAGAGGCAACACACACTGTACAAGCCTCACTTTCATTGTCTTCTTTTATCCTTAAGTTCAGACTACATTGGATTTATTGGCAATAGGTTTTGCCAGAGAATGGCACTTTCATTTTTGTTTTGTATACTTTATTATCATGGAATAAGCTATATCCATACCAAATTTCGTTTATTTATATTCAGTATTTTGTGAGATATTTGGGAAAATGTCTTCTTCCATCTCTTAATTTTGTCCACTAGTATATATATATATATATATATATATATATATATATATATATATATATATATATATATATATATATATATGTATGTATAATAAAAGCGGAAAGAAAAAAAGAAGGTATTAATGTAATATATTTAAGAAATACAAAATGTATACGAGTATACCACATACAATTCATATTATAATTAAAAAACGTACTTAAAAACATTTAAAAAGCATACTAAATTAATAGTTTTTACTTAAAAAAAAGTCCTTAATCGTTTTTCGTTCTACGTAACTTTGGCACTTTTCTGCAGCAATGTTTCGCCATTTTTTAGGGATAACAGGAAGGCTGGTGTCGCCTCTTTTTGTTGTTCCATATATTCAATAGTACATTCGATAGATTTTAGTTCATCTGTATGAGAGATTTTTATATGTTGATTTTAATAATCACTGTCTTCATCATCTTCGCTAGATTCATTATCATTATGGAGGATATTAACGATAATTTCATCAGACCAAGTTGTTGGATTTTGTTTTTCTGAGTGTTTGGAAGATAAAATTCAGATTTATTTTTTAGCGGCGTTTTTTTAAAAAATAAACTAGAACAAAAAAATCCTTGAAATATTTGATAGCTCGGTTAAAGCGGAAACTCGGATAACCGGGGCTTGGATAATCGGGACTCTACTGTATATATATATATATATATATATATTCCGAAAATGAACCCTTAGTGCTTTCTACTTCCGTATTATTTTTTACACGGTAAAGCTGTAATGATGGTGAAAATTTCAGGCAGACTTAATTTGGTGATCAAAAGTTTCATTGAATTTCATTCCATATTCAGAGATGCCAACTTGCTCCGGACGGCAAATATATATTTTAAAGTGGTAGTTTATCAATTGCGATTCTTGGCCAATTCAGTATCAAATCTTGGTTCAATTCAGTAGATTTTTATCCACCACTATTTTTAAGTAATTCGTAGGCTTATATAATTCAACACTTTGTAGTACTTATGTCATGCTATACCTTTTAAAAAGCAAGCAAAATTAGTCAAATATTTGCAAAATTTACTTTGCAGTAATTTACCGTTTTTTTAAAAATTATTTTGGCATATCTGGAGCAGTTGGTATCTCTGCATATTAATTTTTTTCTTTAATTAATGGCGTATAATATTTAAAAGTAATCTAACTAACATAATCTCATCATTATGATTGCAATTTATTTTGTACCGAATAAATTAAGCGTTTGTCAATAACATAAATTTAATGTTGCATTATTGATTGTAAAACTCCAACTCCAAGTTTTATGTTTGTTATTAACATAAAATGTGGCATTATTGACTCAAAAACTCAAATCCAAAATTTTATTAGTTGAACCGACTTACATTTTACGTATACTTAATTGGAGGGGTCAGGAAAACGTTTTCTTCGTTTTAAAAACAGGATAAAACCTTGAGGTGTTTAACTTATTTGAAAAAAAAATAAGATATATATATATATTTATATATATATATATATATATATATATATATATATATATATATATATATATATATATATATATATATATATATAAATATAACGTCGTTGCCGAGTGGAAGGATTAAAACAGGTCTTAGGCTGGGAAGGAGGGTACAAAATTTATTTATTAATTATTAGACAGAGCAGTCATGAGAAAGTGTAAAAGTGAACACGACAAGTTGCGCTCCTTGGTTATATGTTAGGGAAAATCTTGCAAAGTAAAATCCGTAAAATGTCTTAATTTAGGGAAAGAGGGAAATCTTAGTTGCTGTAATTGGTTTATGAAATGGATCGAATGTTTCCCACACAGAGCAAAGGGAAAAATGTCCCGCTTTTAATTAAATGCATACTTGAGCCAAAAATAGATTTAAGAACAGGATGTGGCTTTTAAAAGTGCGAGAAAGTATTTCGATTAGAATAATTAATTAGGATATCATAAAGAGATTTAACAGAAGCTTTTTATGTTACATATATATACTTTAAATTTATAAAAATCAATAACTGTTTAAAATTTGAAAGAATAAAAATATGAAACCTGTATTAAAACTGAAATTACTGGCTAGTATCGGAATTTCTTAATTCTGCCCAGTACTGGAAGTGATGTTTGCAATCCATGAGTAGGGAAAAGCTATATTAAAATGTCGTCAGGTGTTCTTTTTATTTTATTATTAGTGCAATGATTAGATTGTGAGAGGAATTAGAAGAAAAGATTTTAGCAACTCGTATTGCATCCGTCTTTTTTATTCTGTGGATGATACCCCCGGGGACACACACACACAAAAAAGAAAACAAAAGGGAAGTTTATTCTGAGAGAGAGAAAAAGAAAAAAGGGAAGAAATCGCTGATTCAGGACTTCTGGTGACTGACTCTTCTCTCTTATATCTGCTGACATCGGCATAAACTTATAGAGAGGGATATAGATTACCCTCCTCATCATAAAAATTAACCCCTTTTGAAGTGGGATACATTTCACCCATGGATTATACTCTTTCTTTTTTATGTACAGTGCGCAAAATAAAAAACCGACCACAATGAATAACTTTTGATCTAATGGATCGCATTCTAGTACTCAATCTTAATATTTCGAATGGATGACTTCAGAGCCCCGATGGCTAAGGGCAGTGTTTCCCAAAGTGTGGTACGCGTACCCCCAGGGGTACGGGAACAGTTTAGCGGGGGTAGGCGTTCTTACGCGAAATATCGTACAACAAACGAAAATTTCAAAAAATTTAAATTCAAAACAGAGACAGAAAATTCACGATTTTTGTATTGGCTATTTTAGCTGAGTTAACAGTTAATAATGAGTGATGTCAACAGCCAGTTGTGGTTTTAAATTTTTGAGCTATTTTTTTTTTATCACGGCAAAAACAATATTCTTTTCACTGATGCAAATAAACTTATTAACAAAACTTTGCATCAAAAAAAGAAAAATAAACATATTTTTTAAGAAATACATTAATTTTTTTATGAGTGGTACACAGCGTTACGAAAAACTTAGAAAGGGTACACAAAAGTCATACGTTTAGGAAACACTGTCTCGAAGGTGAACCGGGTTCGAATCTCGGCGATGGCTGCTAGATTCGAATTCCGCATCCGGCTTGCACCGACCACAGTGCTGACGTGAAATATCCTCAGTGGTAGACGGATCATGGGTTAGAGTGCCCTTTGCTATCAGGCTAACCTTGGGAGATTCTCGTTTTCTTCCTCTCTATGTAACACAAATGCGGGTTAGTTCCATCAAAAAGTCCTCCGTGAAGGCAAAATATCTCCCTATACTCGATCAAGGAGTTCCCTCGTCTTCTGGATTGAGATCAAAATGACAAGGCTACGGATTTGAACATTAGATCTCGTAAACCCAAAAATTGGGTCAGCTGTTCAACGGCGGTTATAAAGTAGGTGACCTCAAATATGTTCATTAGCGCAGACGATATTTTAAGTTATGAAAACAGACACAAAAATGTCATTTCTCCGAATAAACATACCTTTTTGCCGGATTTTTGATCCCAGAAATATAGAGGGTAGCCGCAATCTGAGAAATATAGTCCCGCTAGTTTGGTCAGAAGCGGGCTCCAAGGTTTGGACCCCTTAATGTTAATTTAAATATTTGTGTATTTCGTTATAAATCGGTAACTTTTTAAGCGAATTAAAAAAAAACCTCACACAATTATAAAATTCGTTTGTCCAAAAATAATTCCATGCAAAAAAATAAATTTTAGTAAACAATTATTGACTACCGTTGTCATGGAAACTAGATTTCTCTTTACGTTCTTTGAGCGCACGAGGTAAGAGAAAAACATAGTAGGTAATATTGGCGTTAAAGAAAACAAAGCGATATTTTTTTAAAATTCGCCAAGAATACCTTACTGAAATTTAGAACATTTAGAAATAAGCTGATTTCTTATTATAATGTTTTTTAAAAATATATTTTATTATTAATATTTTTTAACTAAGCGAAAATTTTTTTAAATGTATTTAAAAAGTTAATAAGTATATATTTTTTATTAAATACAATTAAAAAAATACATTGAT
Source organism: Parasteatoda tepidariorum (assembly GCF_982258835.1). Lineage (NCBI taxonomy): Eukaryota > Metazoa > Arthropoda > Arachnida > Araneae > Theridiidae > Parasteatoda > Parasteatoda tepidariorum. The sequence continues at coordinate 109,078,352 of NC_141762.1, forward strand.
GCACATAGATACTCTGCTTTAGATACTTATTTTTCTATGTTTTTTATTTTATTTTTGCCTGTTTTATTTTATAAGTGAAACTTCTAATGCGACTTCCAACAAGGTTGCGTTAAACGTTTAACGCTACCATGGAGGGGGTATGAAAGCACTGTTGCGTTAAACGTTCAACGCTCCTGGGGAGGGGGAATAGAAAGAGACAGAGCGAGAGTGAATGCGTGGCACTCGAACACAAGCGCGTAGAAAATGATAATTAAAAGATGCGATCAATTCTGAATTGTAAGCAATGTTAATAAAGTTTGTCTTAAAGAAACAATATGATTTCACTAAAAATCAATTTTTACCCCTTCCTATTTACATTTCCACATTACGAAGTTTCACTTCTTCCGCGCGGAGGGACTCCACGCACTATTTTTTTTAACTTTTCATTACTCTATTTAGAAAAAAAAATTGAATTGTAACGTATACGATTTTTAATGCGTTCAAAATTTGGACTCCTTCATGTTAATTTGATTTTTTGCGCATTACGCTATATCTTAACTTTTTAGGAGAATCGGAAAAATTTTTGCACACAATTATAAAATTCGTTTGTCCAAAGATAATTCTATGTAAAAAACAATTTTTTGTAAATATTTATTATTTTTTTATAATTTTATTTAGCAATAAGAATTTTGAAAGCATAAAATTTTTCTTCATGGTATTAAAGTTTGTAATTTTACATACCGAATATGAAAATTGAGGGAAATAGGTCGAATAGTTCCTGAGAAATCGAGTTTTAAAACAGCCGTATGTTTAAATTTCTCAAGAACTATTCAACACATTTCGGACAATTTTAGCATTTTGTTATTTAAAATTGCGCACTTTAAAATGATGCAAAAAAATCGTGTAACTTACAATTCCTTTCTAAATAAAATAATGAAAAATAATAAATATTTACTAAATTTTATTTTTTGCATGGAATTATTTTTGGACAAACGAATTTTATAATTGTGCACACAAGTTTTTTAATTCGCTTAAAAAGTTCCCGAGATATAGTAAAACACGCAAAAAAATTAAATTGACATTACGGGGTCCAAACGTTGGATCCCGCTCTTGATCAAATTATTGGGACTATATTTCTCAGATTGCGGCTACCCTCTACATTTTGGGGGATCAGAAATCCAAATGGGTCGAAAAAAAGTTTGTTTATTTAGAGAAAGTACGCTTTTGAGTCTGATTTCGTAATTTAAATTATCCTCGGTTCTTATTGATTAGCATATTTGAGGTCACCCCCTCGAACCATTAAGATTGAGTCATAGAACATGAAGATTCGATTATTAGATCAAAAGTTATTAAGGTTGGTCCGTTTACTTTCTTGAGCACTGTGCATCGTCACCGGCTTTTCCGGAAAGCCTACTTAAGAGGATACTATATAGAGGGAGAAACACTTTCATTGCAAATTCAGTAAAAAGCGCCCTAAAACAGATAATAATGGCATGGAAAAATGAATTCAGGTAAATCTATTGTAAATCATTAAGTTTCAAATGATGATTTTTATTTCAAGGTAGGTTAATTATTTACTCCGAACTAGAGCTGCTCAATGGGCTATTGGCGACGGTCCTGAAGATGATACGAAGACATGCTATCGTAAGCTTGATCCTCTGCAGAAGTGATGCCTCCTTTGGTTTGGTAGTTCGACAACCTGCGCGAAGTCGAGCACTTTACTGTAGAACAGTTTAGCACGGACCGATACTGTGCACCCTCCGTCCCTACGCAGGCTGATCAAAGTAATCACTCACCCCCTTACTTAACGCATCCATTGTTGCTTGACTTTGTGGGAACCGTATACTTGCGATCAGTCAACTGCTGGACGATTTTTCCTTTTAATTCAAAATTTTACATTTCAAACATATCGCGGCAGAATTATGCAGAACGGAAGTAATCCCGTTATAGTTTGTTTGCATTTGGAAATAATTTTCCTGACATAATTTTCCTGATAATCTTCCTGAATTTTCCTGATTTACTCTAAGTTTACGTGAGCTCTTTTTCTATGGGGTTAAATATTAAAAAAAAAATTGTAGTTACTTAATTGATTGAACAATTTTAGAAAAAAAATTGTTGAATCGTTACTGTTATTTAAATTTTCCTTATTATTGAAAAGGAAGTTTTTAAAGTAATAATAAACTCCTCTTTTCCATTCTGTTAATATACCCAAAGGTAAAGAGAATCTATATGATATCTTTAAACAAAAACTACTGAGATCATTAAGAAAATATTTTAGAATTTTATTTATTGACATAGGGTGAAACAGGCAATTCATGTTTCTTTCTCTCTTTTTTCTAAAATAAAAGTTAATTTTCCAAAAATCATTAAAATGATATAATTAAATAACAACCTTATTAGTTATTAACTTCATTAAATTATACAGTATAATATTACCTTGCGCACATCCGTTTTCGAGCCCATCATTGGTTACCTACAAACGCACTTCAGCCAGAACGCACTATAAAACAAAATCCCTCTATTTATGCTTTTACCTCAATTTGAGGTTCTATTTTCATATTTTGTAATATGGCAATCTTGTTACGAAAATAGTTTAAATCATTCGTGAAAAATTTCCCGTTCATGTAAGTTCATATGAATTCGCTACTCGCTTTATAGATTTCGTTTTATGTTTTGTTCTTTGCATTTTATTTTCTGTTTTATACGTGATATTTAATACTTTATGTGTTCTATTCTATTTGTTGTAATTTTTGTAAAAAAAACTTTTGAGTGCACCTCACACTATTGTATTATTATATTTTGCTTTGGCTATATTGATACAATATCAGAAAGCTCTCTTTTTTGCGGATATAATCGTGTGGGCTGATGTAAAGACTATATCTTTTATTTTCCGGAATTTTTTTTAAAAAAAAATTTATCCTTTTTTTCCCCCCAGCTGTTTGTTATTTTTTTATTATTATTTTTTCTTTCCCTCCCTTTTTTATATGTCTGAAATTTTCCTTTGTTTTATCTTCATTTTGAACTTATCTAATGAGTTCTGTTTACTTGCAGCTTATGTGCAATATATATATATATATACAGTAGAGTCCCGATTATCCGAGTTAATGGGGACCGCAGCAAACTCGGATAACTGAAAAACTCGGTTAAAGCGAAGAGTATAAAAACGGAAAGAAAAAGAGATGGTATAAGTGTAATATATTTAAGAAATACAAAATGTATACGAGTATACCACATACAATTCATATTATAATTAAAAAGCTTACTTAAAAGCATTTAAAAAGCATACTTTACGAGAATTAAATAGTTTTTACTTAAAAAAAGTCCTTAATCGTTTTTCGTTCTACGTAACTTTGACGCTTTTCTGCAGTAATGTTTCGCCTTTTTTTAGGGATAACAAGGAAGGCTGGTGTCGCCTCTTTTTGTTGTTCTATATATTGAATAGTACTTTCGATAGCTTTTAGTCCATCTGTATGAGAGATTTTTATATGTTGATTTTAATAATCACTGTCTTCATCATCTTCGCTAGATTCATTATCATTATTGACGATATTAACGATAATTTCATCAGACCAAGTTGTTGGATTTTGTTTTTCTGAGTGTTTGGAAGATAAAATTCAGATTTTTCAGCGGTTTTTTTAAAAATAAACTAGAACAAAAAAAATCTATGAAATATTTGATAGCTCGGTTAAAGCGGCAACTCGGATAACCGGGGCTCGGATAATCGGGACTCTACTGTATATATATATATATATATATATATATATATATATATATATATATATATATATATATATATATATATATATATATATATAACGTATTTCTTTTGAGCTCCAAAATGTTCGAATCCGCTACTTTTGGATCTCCCATTTGCTACTTTTTAATCTTAACTTGTGGCAACACTATTATCCAACCGAAATCAAAGGTGAGCTCATTTTTGCGACTCTTTTTTAAGTCCTGCAAACTTCGAAGCCCTTGAGTATCTTGCAAAAGAAAGGCGTTAAGTAGAAGAGAAAGATCGTCTGAGAAATATTCGTCAATAATCACTTACTCGATAGGTAGAAATTGCAATAAAACGATCGATCATGATCTGTCAGGGCAAACGATAAATTAGCAGAAATCTCCGATGTCGTCTGAAATTCACGCTCCAAACCGATAGTGAATTTCAGTTCATCATCAGCTGTTCGATGTCGCCATCATTTGATGCTTAATGGATCGCGAACAGCGCCAAATAAGCAGAAATTTGATGCCTCCTCTTCATACAGTTCTTTTTTTTTCCCCTTCTCCTTCAACACTAATCGTTATGTTGAAAGTAAGATAAAATGGTGATATAAAAAGAAGCATCTTTTGAGATACTATTTCTGCTACTTTAAAGTGTCACGGAGGAATGTTTTATATTTTCTTAACTGTGTCTTCTGCTCTTTAATAATGGATTGTTATTCATTTTTTAAAGTCATACTTATTTAAAACATTCGATAATATAATTAATATTTGATAAAACATTCGTTAATATAATATTTTGTTTTATTTTATAACCGTAGTTGAACAAACGACTTCATTTTTAGGATTTACGACAGCTAATATACAACTCCGTAGCCTTCTAATTTTGAATCCGATCCAGTTACACCGGTACTCGGACCCACTAACCTCTAATCGGTGTTTGAATCCACTATCATTTGATATATTTTTATAATCCACTCTCTTTTGCTAAAAACTTGAACCTACCCTGTTTGCATTGGTACTCGCGCCCACTATAATTTTATCGGTGCTTGAACCCATTATCAATTGATCAATTTTTATAATACGCTCTCTTTTGCTTAAAAATTCGAAAAGAATTTTATTGCATTTTTCGAATCTTTGTACCCTTCCTAATGTCTGTCAAAAAGGAATTCTCGGTACCTAACTTCGTTTGGAAGTTATACCGGAAAATAGAGAGTCGTCGCTAAGCAAGTAGAAAGGCCCGTTCGGCCGGATTAGGAGGGTCGACATTCTTCTTGTGTCTCATCCATTCTGTTGACTGTATATACAAACTTATTTTAGGCATTTCATTTATCGACCATTTTATATATATATATATATAAATATATAAAATTTTATATATATATATATATAAATATATAAAATTTTATATATATATATATATATATATATATATATAGAACTTAAACGTTTTCCCGTACCATAAGTCAAAACTTTAAACGCGTTTTTCTCAAAACGCTGTTTTTTGACCTGGTCTAACGTTTCTCTCATGATCTATACTTCGAAATAAGCTGTTCTTTATTTTAAATTACGTAAAAATATATTCTTTAGAAAGTAGCATAGGATTTTTTTGATATTTTTATATTTCGATTTTATATCAGTATATTTATACTAGTATATTTTTCTAATGAAAAACTTAACTTTTTTTTTAAGTTGCCGCCATTTTGGTAATTTTGCGAACATCAAAAAACCGCTATGCTACTTTTTAGATAATGTCTTTATGTTTCAGAAAATCTAAGCAAAATCGTTTTCCTATGCTTCAGGATTTCTAAATGCTTGAGGCCAGTGAGGTGCTACTTTTTGATGACCAGCCACACACGGAGCTGCCACCAACTTATTTTTTATTATTTTGTGAAAGAAATTTTTTTAAAATAGACTTAAATTGTAGCTAAATAACTTAAAATAAGCAAGGAGTCTGCATTGTCTCTGTTACTTAAAAACAATTCAAGAAAAACGTTAATATTTTACCATCTCAAGGTGGGGTACCCCCTTAAAGCGAACTTTCAAGGCAGAGAGCGCGTTTCTGTTTTTTTTTTAAGTCGTTTAACGTCACAGCCCATTTTGCTGGAGGACCCAATCATACCTTCATTCATTCACAGATCGTAATTTTGACCTGAACCGAACCAGTGAACGATCAATCAGCAATTTAATTCCCTTAAATGTATTTTATTTTGAAACAGTTGAACCAAGATAGCTTGAATATCGAAACATTTTTTTATCTCTTTCAACCTTGTTATTTTGAAGCCAATCCAGACGACAACGGAACTAGTGAATCTAGCATTGGGAGAAATTTGCGTTCGTGGAACAATTTTTTGATGGAACTAACCCGCATTTGAGTTGCATGAAGAGGAAATTCACGAAAACCTTTTACGGTTAGCCTGACAGCAAGGGTACCCATGATCCGTCTACCACTGAGGATATTTTCGTCAGCACTGTGATAGGTTTTCGCCGGGTGCGGAATTCGTATCAACCAACCATCGCTGGGATTCAACCCGGTTCATCTCATTGCTCTATTATCTCCTGAGCCATCACGGCTCTCTCCAGAGGAATTAATTTGTTATGGGAACTAGGAGGACTTTGTGACCCCGACAGATTTAAACGTGAACCAGTGTCCATTTAAAACACGGAGATTCTTCGACTTTCAGGAGTCGAACTCGTGGTCTCGCTGACACGAGCCCACGGACCTAGCTATCTTGTACCCCATTTTTCATGCAAAGTTTTTTAAATTTTTTTTTATTTCCTTTGAGCTGCACAATCAGTCTTCTCGATGAGCAGACCTAGTACTTTCTCCAGAAGTGGTATCCACTCTTTCAGGACCACCACAATGGGTGAGATACCGTTGACCATGTTAATATGGACGTCCAGTTTCTGCCGCACTAGATGGCAGCAACGAGACTCTTACTTGGATGCTAAAGTGCACTACTAATTTAATTTTGCCGGAAATGCCAAGAGCCAATAAGGCACTCCAGGGATCTTTTACATGCCGCATAATCATACGACATGCCGCTGAGGATTTTCTGCATCCCAAAAATCCTGGGCCGGGGATCGAACCCGCAGACTTGGGCTCAGAAGGCCGACGACAAACCAACTGCGCCACCCAGCCACCAAAGTTATTATATTAAAAAAATGGAACAACGCTACTTAAACGTGTTTAAATAAAGAGTTACAACATTTCAAATTTTTTAATAAAATAAATTTAATAAATACTGTCTGAGCGATTTGTGAGAAAAACTTCGGAGAAGAGGGGTGGTGGGGGTTAAGAAAAGAGTGGAAGTTACACATTTTTTGAAAGAAAGCGTGTCCCCCGATAGCTTTGGGTAAGGGAGGGGGGTAAAACGATTTAATTAAGTGTTCTTCGAAACCTCTGAAATCGATAAGAACGATTTCGAAATTAATGGCGACGAGTCTTGGGGGGTAATGTTATCATTCGTTAGATTTGTAAACTCGAACGTAATTATCCGTCGTTAATTACTCATTCCGAAATACAGGAGGAGGGAGGGGGAAAGAAGTGAGATGTCTTTACCGATAATGACCCCCGCTCTGTGTAACCGATAGGGTGGGAGGGGGGTGTAAATCTCGGAGTCTTAATTTCTTCTTTTTTTTTTCATTTCCATTACCATTTGATACTGTTTTAAATTCCCTCTTTACTCGGTTTTGCAATGTCGGGAGTTTTTTCTTTTTTATTTTATTTACTTAAATTATGGATGAGTTGAGCGTTGCGAAGTCGTGACTTTTTCTTTTATTATGATGGTATATTTAAGAAGAGAGATCCGCGACGCGATTTATGTGTCACAAATGAAATTATTAATTAAGAGGTAATTAACGGTAGAGTGGACTAGATTAATAATTCCTAACGTTTATCGCTGAACACTTCATTTTCACTTTCTGCACGATTTAATTGTTTTTAAAATGTTAACCGTGAACTATCACGACGAAGGTCATTTGTTGTTGTTGTTCATTTACGTCACACTACATCTGCACAATGGGTTATTGGCTACTGTCTGGGAAACATCCCCGAGGATGATCCGAAGACATGCTATCGCAATTTTGATCCTGCGCAGAGGGGATGGCACCCCCGCTTCGGTAGCCCAACGACCTGCACGCGAAATCGAGCACTTTACGGTAGAACAGTTTAACGAGGACCAATACCGCGCACCCTTTGTCCCTACCGCAGTCTGATCCAAGGGGTCACCCACCCGCACACTGGTCGCAACCAATGATGCTTGACTTCGGTGATCTGCTGGGAACCGTGTCTTAACGATCAGTCCACAGCTGATTTTTCAGGTAGGGATTTGAATATTAGACACATTACAGTTTATAATGAAGCAAATGTGTTCCAAAAACAGCTCGTTAAAGCCATGACGATCATGATCAGGCTCCAAAGTTTCGCGACCATTAGAACGATTGTGTACAACAGTGTTTCCCAAAGTGTGGTACGCGTACCCCCAAGGGTTCGGGAACAGTTTAGCGGGGGTACGCATTCTTATGCGAAATATCTTGCAACTAACAAAAATTTCAAAAACTTTTATTTAAAAACAAAGTTAGCCATGAAAATTTAAGACTATGTATTTTTCTTTTGGCTATTTGTTGCAGAGTTGACAGTTAATAATTAGTGGTGTCAACAGCCAGTCATGATTTTTGAATTTTGTGCAATTTTTTGATAGAAAAGGTTTGTAATAAATTCTACTTATTTTGATTATTTTTACAGAATATAATTTTTATTCCTAACATAGAATATGGATCTCTGGTTGGTATCTACAAAACTTTGTACCAAAAAATAAAAAGAAACATATTTTTAAAAAAAATACTTTCCTTTTTTTGTTAGTGGTACACAGCTTTACGAAAAATGTAGAAAGGGTACACAAAAGTCATAAGTTTGGGTCACACTGGTGTACACAGACAAGCTCATGAATCTCCAACTGGGTGGGCTTCAAGACGACACTAAGAATCGAACCCTGGTCCTTCGCAATGACAGCAACTTTATTTATTGTTAGTTGAAATTACATACATTTGCAGACTTGTTTGCTGAAATTAGGATTATAAATCGTTGTCAGGAAGGACAGATAGCAGAATATATAGAAGGACATAGCAAAGAATACATCCAAGGTTACGGTGGGATTCGAACCCGCCACCTCCAAGCTTCGCAGAGTGTTAAGTGAATTAAATACAGAGCAGTATTTCACATCGAATATGTTCACATATAATTCTTTCTTGTTTACTTCTTTTACTTAACTTAGTCCCGCAGTTTACTGATCGTTAAGACACGGTTCCCGGCAGATCACCGAAGTCAAGCCTCTCTGGTAGCGGTCAGCGTGTGGGTGGGTGACCACTTGGATCAGTCTGCGTAGGGACCGAGGGTGTGCGGTATGGGTCCTCGCTAAACTGTTCTACCTTGAAGTGCTCGACTTCGCGTGCAGGTAGTTGGGCTACCGAAGCGGGGGTGCCACCCCCTCTGCGGAGGATCAAAATTGTGATGGAATGTCTTCGGATCATCCTCAGGGATATTTCCCAGACCGTCGCCAATAGCCCATTTGTGCAGCTCTAGTGCGACGTAAATGAACAAATCAAATCTTTTACTTAACTAAGATTAATTATTTGTTTCTTTTTTTTTATTGCAACCGCGATTTATTTCTTTTTTTTTTCGTCTCTAGCAACTTCGATGCATCATTAGTGTGTTTATGGTTAACGTGGCTGCGTGCCGGTCTTTGTGTTTAAGTTAGAAATATAAAATGAAAGATAAGAAATCTTTGTGAAGGAATATAGTATGTGTCTTGATACTTACTTAACGTGCTTGGTTTACTCGAAATAGTACTTACGTTAACTACGTTAGCAACTAACGTAAGCTAATGGTACACTCAGAATCAATCAAGATACTCACACTACGTGCAGATATATATTTAGGAGCTTACGTAATATTTGAACATCTTCTCATAATAAGTGGGAGAAATATTTCAGAAAAAGTGGAAACTGGAGTCGCGGTAAGTTTTTTTATGTCATTTTTATGAGGTTTCTAAACATATATAGTAAGAGTATCATCATGTGACACTTTGATCCAAGCTGCTAATTCTAAGGACTCCAGTTCTAGTCAGGAAGCTGTTTGTTGTAGGATATGTGAATAATCAATGCTTATTATTAGGAAAATATTTATTCTTTTTATTTCAGAATTGAAAATATGTTTATTTTCTTTAGTTTTACAGTATAGTAATTTTCGTAAAGTATTTTAAATTATCGAATGAAATTTATATAGAAAGCTTTGAGAAGATTTCTTGCGTTCCTCTGTATATACCCGGGCTAATTGTGCTTCGGAGAAAATCTGGATTTCCGGAATTTTCGCTAACAGTGATCCGGAAGTTTCCGGAAATCGAAGGCCCTGATATTTCAAAAAATCATTGATCACAGAAGTTTCCGAAAATCAAATTTTCAAAGGTGGAACTTAAAAACACAGTTTATTTTATTTGTTTGTAAGGGAGAACCAGAGAGATACTTTAAAGCTTATATTCATGATTAATATTAATTTTTTATCAGTAAATAGTTGTTATAATCATAAACTGAAGAAAGACATATTTGTAAATTTTAATTACTTCTCCAGATCATCCTAGGTATGTTAAAATGGTAGAGGTATGTGTAAAATTTTAAATATAGTTTAAATAAACTAAGAAATATTGAGACAAAGGAAAAAAACCTTGTTTACATTTTTTTTTAATTTTTCAATTTAATCTGTTTTTTTGTTTTTTTTAACTTGCGAAATTTTCCGAAATTTTAACTTGGGCTCACAATCACCCCTGATATACCTAAAGTCCTATATTTTTCTTTTCTTATTTACCTAATACTTTTTAACCTTGGCAGTATTTATTTCTACGTGCTTAAAAATACGCGGTCAAGCCCAGGGGCGGATTAAGCGTAAGCGGGGCTCTAGGCCATTCAAATTTTTGGGGTCTTTAAATTAAATTTTTTTCTCGTATATTTTTTATTTATTCAAATATGAAAGTATTTATATATCTTTTCATTTAAGAAAGCAAATTTAAAATTAAAATAAATAATAATAAATTAAATTTTACGTTATTTTATTAAATTAGAACTAAAAAATAATCATAACATTTTGAAAAATCATTATTTTTCTTCATTTATTTTTAAAAAATCCATTTTAAAGGGGGCCCCGGGCCACTGGCGCTGGTCAAGTCACATAACTAAAGAAGACTTAGTAGAAGAATTAAGGAGGCCTAATTGTAAAGTCAACATTCAATTTCAAATATAAGAATATAGCTTATGTTCTTAATATACATAATGGTCTATATCTTCTCTTACTATTAACCTATAATTTTGAAACTTGGTCAGGTACATTTTTATAACTTACTACATTTCAAAGCCAAGGTTCAAAATAATTATAAACTAATTAATACGCCGCATAATCTGGCGTAATCGATTCTCATTTGTGCGTCTTATGAATCTCGTGCATCTCATGAGTAAGACTTAGAAACTTGAATCTAAGTCAGATAACCACGCTCCCGTGTTATAGTAAGAAGTGCTTACTATTGAGAAACTTTTATGGAGAACAAAATTGCAGCTTTATATTGAATTAAAGGCTGTCAGAGTGTGGTTTTGGAGAGAAATTTCTTCAATAAAGAATCAAATGTTTCGTTAGTACATATTTGTATGTTATAAAACAGCATAAAAATTTTTATTAATCGGTGATTCAAAAGTGTTTAAAATGTTTCATTAGTACTTGTTTATTTTTCATAAAATATAATTAGAAATGCTTTATTAGTCCATAATCATACTTGCTTTAAAAAACGCAGTCTTAAAAATTTTATTTCCATATTTGTACTTGTTTAAAACAGTTTTTTTTTAATTCTTTTTTTCACTTGTCATTTTGTTATGCAGTCAGTGGGTAAGTTTGATTTTGAGATATAGGACGAAAGAGATCCCATAAATACTTCTTGAGTTGTGAACAAAAGAGAATTTCATCACTTGAACGATATATTTTTGTTTTTATTGTTTTGATTAATAATCGGAATTTCTAACCAACAGTTCAAACTGGATCGTTTACAATACTAATTCAGGTAAATATTACAAACAAAAGAGGAATATATAATGGATAAATGGGTAAAAAAAAATAGTGAACAACCATTTTGGGAATGGGTAACCGGTGATCGCAATTTTTAAAACTTAACTCTTTTCTTCAATTTAGTACGCACCGAAATTTGTTATATTTAGTTATCAAACAAACTTAAACTAACATTTTTAAATAATCTACAGAATATCTTTATACTAATTAAGTATATTTTTTTTTAATTTTAAAACTCGCATTTAGGTCATAATTTTAAACCGACAAGTTAAAATTTTTAAAATATTAATGAAAGTGATATTTACGTGAAAATCATTTTAAAGAATTTTAACTCAATATTTGCACTTTAAAAACTATTTTATTATTCCTTATTTGTACTACTTTATTTTTGTGCCATTTCAAACTTCCTTTTATTGCGTTTAGCTCATAATTTCTAACCGACAAGTTTAAATTTTTAGATAGTGATATTTACGTAAAAAACATTTTAAAGAATTTTAACTCCATATTTGCACTTTAAAAAATATTTTATTATTCCTTATTTGTACTACTTTATTTTTGTACTATTTCAAACTTCCTTTTATTGCGTTTAGGTCAAAATTTCTAACAGACAAGTTTAAATTTTTAGAACATTAATGAAAGTGATATTTACGTGAAAAACATTTTAAAGAACCGCATTCGTAAAGAAAACGGTAAACGAAGAAGTTACGCAACAATTCATTCTAAAAAAAAAAAAAGAAGAAAGGATATTATTTTCAGTCATTTAGATTTATTCTAAAGTGGGAGTTGACTTCCAAAATTAAATGGCCGACACAAAAATATGAAATGACTTTTTTTTCCCATCAGTCATTGCAAAAGCAATCTTCTAATTGGTAGCCTCGAAACTAAAAAACTAGATTTTGATTAATGAATCAATTCTATGAATGTGATGACTCAACAAAAGAGAGACTGAAGGTTCCAAATGGATATTTGCTTAAGGTTTAACGCTTGCATTAATAGTTCGGGCGTTAGCCCCGTTCCAGATTTTTGCATTATTAAAGTAACTCTTTCTTCAGAAAGTCGCATTAGGGAGGGGGAGCCATCCCCCCTTTTCTGGATTAATCATAATAAGCAATTCGAATATTGCATTGCCTCGGCAATTAAGCCAGCCATTTAATGTAAGAGGTTGTTTTAATGTAGTGCTATATTTCAAGATTTTGGATCATTAAATGTTTTTTACAAGGTACAGTCTTTGGTCACATTATGAAAAGCACCCTAAGATTCTAAGCAAAATCTTAATGATCTACACAGCTTTGTTTTTAAGTGTCTGAAACCGGTTTGCACTTGTTTACGTTCGTGTATCAGTGGGTTAAATGAGACGATATATAATATAAATTCGACGATTGGATACATGATACGATGTATTACATTAATATAGAATATTTATTGTATCGGGAATTATATTATAATAATTATATCAAATTATTAGACGCACTGTAGCGTTTTAATAATAACATGCTTTGCACGAGTCAATGCTTTTATATTTAAACATATGCATATATGGCAACGTTACTTTTAAAAAGTAACGAGTAAAAGTACAAGTATTTTTAAAAAAAGTAACGAGTAAAAAGTTCTTATTTTAAAAAGTAACGAGTAAAAAGTACAAGTAAAAGTACAAGTACTAAACAAAAAAAGTAACGACTTAAAAGTACATTTCTAGGAAATCGAAAATTCAAAGTAACCTAAAATTTTATTGAATAATATTCTTATGTTCTTTAATGTTTTTGCAAAATTGTTGTTATTTATTTTTAATTTTGAAAGTTATGGATATTAATTTATTTTTAAATTCGGAGGAATATTATAATATAGTTTTATAATATAATCGTATAATATAATTTTAAAATCAAATATAATTTTAATATCAAACTTTTTATGGATTTGCACGAAAAAGAAATTTTATCTATTGACTTTAATTTTTAGTTTATTATTTTTGTTTAATTAAATTACCATTGATTTAAAATTGTTTTACTCTTTAGAAACGCGTTTTAAAAATACAAACATAAACAAAGCAAACACGGGGTTTCATATAGCCTTGTGATCTTTGAGCTAGTAAAAAATAATTGAATGTGTGTATAAGTTGAAACAGAAGGTATTTAAAAACGAAGTTAGCTGTGAATGCATATATATTGCATTCACAGCTTTTTTTTTTTTATTTATTATTTTTTTTTAAGAAAGCTTACCGAGTTTTAGAAAAAAGTAACGATTTCATTCGATATTTCCGTTACAAATACTTTTACTTTTTCCCTAAAAAAGTAACGAAAGTACAAGTAAAAGTACTAAATTTAAAAAGTAACGAAGTACAAGTAAAAGTACGTACTTTTTACTTGTACCGGCGGTACAAGTAACGAAAGTAAAAGTACTGCCATGTATGAACACATATGTAATGGGTTTTTATTCAGGAGATTTTTTATATACTTTCAATTTGTATTTTTAATGTATTGCATGACAATGTTAAATGAATGATCCTCGAACATAAACAAGAACAAACCAATTTCAGCAGTGTAAAAACAATAAAGTTGTATAGTATTATCTGATAATTAAGATTTTACATAAAATCTTTGAGTGCATCGAATAATATGGCCAGGGCAGGGCTCGGAAAACCTCCAGAAATTTCACCCGTCCCAGAGGACGACTTGTCCAACAATGTACCCGTCCTCTGAAACTAACCTGTAGCTTATAAATTAATAAAATATAATTTTCTCTAATTTATTGCAAACATTTATATAAATTGCACAATGAATTAGTAGTTACTAGGATTACATTATACAGTAATAAAAGAAATACTAGGTTACTAATAGTAATCTAGTATTTCTTTTATGAAATAATTTATTTCTTTTATGAAATAATTTAAATGACAAAGGTCAAGACGGGAAAATGGCCGTCCGCGCGGACGTCGGATTCGAGAAATTCGTTGTCCTCGGAGAATTTTTGACCGCCTAGGACGGGCGGTTTTTCGAGCCCTGGGCCAGGGACTGTATTTTATTTTGAAGAAAAATCATTGAATAATCAAGGAACTTTGGTTTAGATATGTTTTTGTTTTTGTTTCAGTACTATTTTGTATTAAAAAGTACGAAAGTAAAACAATTCCACAATAGACCTTTGTGAACCAGAAATTCATTGAGGTTAAATCACTCTAATTTCCAAATCAATGAACCAAAATGGCCGCTACGTTTAGCGAAAGGCGGGCGGAACAAAGAAAAACAACAATATTGGTTATTAAACTCAAGCTCGTTGTTTCTGTATTTGCTTATCCTCTTAATCTGATATATGTCAAACTCCGCTGACCGCAACAAAAAGGGGATCTGCTGTAAGATCCACACTAGAAAGTCTAAGACAAACCAGAATATGTTCCGACGGAACTGGTGGAACACGGTTATAGAACACACGTTTCACCAGGAGTTGGCACTTGACTCCACCTCCTCAGGGCGAGAGTAAGAGGAGAAACATCTCCGCGCTTGAAAATGAGACAACCCTTAATGCGCGTTAAGCGCAAACAGTGAATTCTTTTTCAGACACCTTCTTCGCTTTATCATCTGCTATTATACCTTTCGTTACTCTAGCTAATGACATATATTGCAGCAAAATGGCTCGAAAAGAACAAACTATTCACTCAAAATCGGGAAATATCATCAAATTTATGAAATATTTAATGTTAAAAAATGCACATAAATATTGCGAAATAAATGTTTTTGCCATACGATCGCCAAATAGCAACCTTGTTCACATCCTCTTCCCAAAAGCAGCGAAATAGTATCGTTGGATACCACGTGATGAAGGCCGAGCCAAGTGCCAACTCTTGGTGAACGAGCTATTCCTTATTACAGCGAATATCCATGTGTGATGGGGTGTATTGGAGGTGAACACCATATGAAACTCGCAATCATTTCAAGCAACTATATAGTTTTACGCAATTTATAGGAAGCTTCAGTAGTCGCCTTGGCGATTTCATTTGGCGGAAATAGATACATGTATCGAATTTCAATTTATGTGTCATATTTTCAAGAAAAATAATGAGAAATGTTTTTATTTTCCTGAACCTCAGTAATCTCCCATAAGTACAATTTCGTCATTAAGTAAATGGTAAAAATAGTTCGTCTAAATGTAATATGTTTAACAAGTACAAAATTTTTATACGAGAGCACCACATACAATTCATGTTATAACTTACATAAAGAGCATACTTTGCGATAATCAAAGAGTTTTTACTTTAAGTCTTTATTAGATTTTTCTTTTACATTACTTTGACGCTTATCTACAGCAACGTTTCGCCATTTTTTTTTAGAGATAACAGGAATCTTCTTGCTCTATATCAGGGGTTGGCTAAGCTCCTTAATAGTCGAGCCATTTTTCAAAATTTGAAATTTTTCGCGAGCCGCATTTAAATACGTATTTAAAAGGTATGCAAAAAAGGTGTTAAAAATTTTTTTTTTACCCAAATTGTATTTATTGAAAACATATTAAAAAAAAGTAGTAGTACAAAATATTTGTATTGAATTTAAATATTAAAAATTAAACACATTTATTTTACTTCTCTTGATAATTCTTTAAAATTTGGTGAATTATGGGGTGACAGCACTTCTCAGTAATTCTTTGAGATGCTGGCTAGTTAATACTGATCGGTGTTTGGATTTCACGAATTTTAAAATGGAATAAAATGATTCACATGAGTACGTTGTTCCGAATATTGAAACAATTCGTCAAGCAGCCTTTTTTAATTCAGGATACTTCGATTCTGGTACAAACTTCCAAAATTCAGTAATCGACGTCGACTTATATTTTCATTGTAGAGCTTGATCTTCTTACATCTCTATTAATTCCAATTCTCCAGATGCTTTTTCCGTCATAATTATATTGGAAATGGAAAACTCACCTTGAATTGAGCAACGTTGCACTTAGTCTTTCGCATTTGTTCTCAGTAATTTAAAAGAGATTTTGAAACACATACGGAATGATAATAATTTTCTTAAATATAATAGCACAAAAATGAAAAAGGAACTCGGGTATATTTATCAAGAGTCATAAATAACCCTTCAAAGAGCCGCATGTGGCTCGCGAGTCGCAGGATGGCCACCCCTGCTCTATATATTCAGTAGCACTTTCGGTAGCTTTTAGTCCATCTGTATCAGAGATATGCTTGTTTTCATTGTCCCTATCTTCTTCATCTTCGCTAAATTCATTTTCATTATTGACTATATTAACTATCATTTTATCGGATCAAGTTGAAGGATTTCGCTTTCCTCAGTTTATGGAAGATAAAATCCAGATTTTTTTTTCCGGTGGTACAAAATAAAAATCTATGAAATATTTGATAGTTCGGTTAAAGCGGAAACTCTTATAATCGGGACTCTACAGAGCCGCGATGGCTCAGGGGATAGAGCGTTCACCTTCAAATGAGGTGAACCGGGCTCGAACCCCAGCGATGGCTGGTCGATACGAATCCGCACCCGACTTGCACCGACCACAGTGCTGACCGGAAATATCCTCAGTGGTAGACGGATCATGGGCTAGAGTCCCTTTACCGTCAGGCTAATCGTGGAGGTTCTTGTTGTTTCCCTCTCCCTGTCACAAAAATGTGGGTTAGTTCCTCTACGAATTCAAATTTCACCCGATACTTGATCCAGGAGTTCCCTTGTCTTCTGGATTGGGTTTAAATGACAAGGTTACGGATTTGAACATTAGTTGTAGTAAATCTAAAACATTGGGTCGGCTGTTCAACGACGATTATAAAATAAAATAGTCGCAGAGAGCAGCGATGGCTCAGGGGATAGAGCGCTCGCCTTCCAATGAGATGAACCGGGTTCGAATCCCAAAGTTGACTGGTTGATACGAATCCGCTCCTGGCATGCACCGACCTCAGCTCTGACGTGAAATATCCTCAGTTTTAGACGGATCATGGGTTAGAGTCCCTTTACCGTCAGGCTTACCGTGGGAGGGTCTGGTGGTTTTCCTCTCCACGTAACGAAAATGCGGGTCAGTTCTATCAAAAAGTCCTCCCCGAAGATAAAGTTGCTCCCAATCCTTGATCCAGGAGTTCCCTAGTCTTCTGGTGTGGGTTCAAAATGGCAAGGCTACGGAGTTGAACATGAGCAGTAGTAAACCCAAAAAATTGGGTCGGCTCGACGGTTATAAAATATTTAAAAAAAAAGTAACCTCCCTTAAGTATAATTTCGCATGACATTAAGAAATGGGTAACAATGTTTGCTCCAAAAATTTGTTGCCAATTATTTATTAACAATTTACTATAATTTATTTACAATTATTTAATCCTACGCCGTATTAGGATGTGATATTGCTTCACAGGTTAAGCTGGATAAAGATTTATTCTATTTTTTTATTGTATCATTCGAATTCGACATTATGTAGATTTGTTTAAATTTAAGCCGAATTTATGAATGATTTTACATTTGCAAATTTTGCTACATGTAAATTTGATAAAGCTGGATTTTTAAATACTAATCTTTGAGTGCGTTAAGGTAGCAGACACATTTTTATTCTTAAAGATAGTGCTGTAGATTCACTCGAAGAATTCTACATAAGTGCTTGAAACAGCCTATCATCTAGAGCAGGGGTTTCCAACTGGCAGCCCGCGAATTAAAATATATTAGTTTTCATTTTTTGCGGACAATTTTCGTAAAAAATCTATATGGGTTTTAAATACTGTTCTCGTTAATAAAAACCTAATTTCTTCGTTTCTGTGAAATTTAACATACCAACTGAGCGAAGAAATTTATTTTTTAGATTTTGCATCCACGAAAATATTTATTCAAACACAAAAATAATCGTGTATGTTGCTCTTTTTTATTTCATTTTTTTTGTATTTTGTGAATATAACTTAGCATGTGCGTATCAGAAATTTTCTCGAAGAAATTCTCCCATTTAACTTTTTGAAACCACTCATTTTGGACGAAAATATTTGCACACGCATTTGTAAATTTTAAATGTAAATATCTATTCTCTGGTGGTTGCAGCAGACAAAACTCAATTTTCTCATTGAATATTTTGTGTGCTACTATGTAAGTTTTAATAACTTAACAATTAGTTATCTGTCAATATCTGTTGCACATTAATTGTTTAATACATAGGTATAAATGAAGTTACTGAAGCCCGAATTTTTATCATTTATATAATATTTTTAAAAATATTAGCAACAATTAAATATTTTTTAAAAATCTACTTATTTTAATTTGTAATTCAATACTTTTGTTTTGTACAACTTGGTAAAACTCTGACAGTAATATTTGATGTTCCTTCAAACATAAAAGAGTCGTACATAAAATTTTGATAAAGTTGCGGGCTGTCATTTGATTTGTGTTTTTAATTGTGGCCCCCAGCCTCATGCAAGTTGGAAACCTCTGAAGGGACAAAAAATGATTGCATCAATAATAAGTGCTATTGAGAGAAGCGAGTAGGGGCAGTATCCATGACGCTATTTTTTATCGTCAAAATGTATGGATAATCACGTACTAAGATGAAATTTCTTAGCAGTTGAGAGTCGGGGGAGGGTTATGACAAATGGAGGTAATTTTCTGGTGTAAATACTGGGTGGCAGACGAAATTCCTTCTCCTGCTCCACCCGAAACCTTGGGGTGAAAGAGGGTTCGCTGATTTTTCATTACCGTGTGCGTGTCAGGTGGGGGGTGTGGAATAAAGAATAGATTCTTTGGTGTGGAATCAATAAAACGGAGAGCGAAAGTGAAATTTTAGAGTGTATATTCTAATCGAATCGATTCCGCTATTTCCAGGGGTTCCTATTAATGACACTCTAATTATAGTCTATAAAAGAAGCGTGATTCTGACACCAGTCGATAGTCTGCTGGGCCACCCCCTTCCACCCCCTTTTTTTCTATAATCTATTCTTTTGTCGAAAATAGTGTGGATTAAAAAGAGCGTAGCTTGACAACAATACTTAAAAACCAGGTATAGAGAGCGAAAATAAATAAATGAGTGGGGGGGGGGGAAAGAAGAAAGTAGGAAAATATTTTAAATAATTTTTTGATTAAATAATCGAATTTTTTTCTGCCTCTTTTGTAATATTAAAAAAAGCAACATTTTGTGGTGCATATCTTAAATAGGGCAATAATTAATGCGATCCCCTTATTTTAACGTCACGAAATCAGACACACAAACGCACGTTCTCTTAAGAAATATTTCGTTTTTCTTTTCCGATGGATTTTGATTTATAATTCTCAAGATATGTGCAGTAGTATATCTCACTATATCTAAAGATGCTGAGGGCCGGTAAATCACGTGGTATGATTCACTTTTTCCTCATTTATTTCCATATTGTTTTGGTTGTCATCAGCATTAAATAATTGTTGTAGTTCATTTACGTCGCACAAGAGCTGCCCAATGGCTAATGGCGACGGTCTGGGAAACATCCCTGAGGATGATCCGAAGACAAGCCATCACAATCTTGATCCTCTGCAGAGGGGATGGCACCCCCGCTTCGGTAGCCTAATGCCCTGCACACGCGAAGTCGAGTACTTTACGGTAGAACAATTTAACGAGGACCCTACGCAGACTGATCCAAGTGGTCACCCACCAGCACACTGACCACAGCCAGTGAGGCTTGACTTCGGTGACCTGCTGGGATCCGTGTCTTAACGATCATTACACCGCGGACCAGCATAAAATTAATAAAAGTCATAAAGGTATTGTTTTTCTATAAATATGTTTTTTTTATATTTTAAGTTTTTTTTTTTTTTGTACTGCTTCAACCATTTCGTTAGTCTTAAACTTTGAAATGACATTTTATTCCAGGGTTTAACATTCTGAGCTACATGAAGTTATTTAGAAAGGTGGTCTAATCTTATGAACCGCTTTACGATTATTATTTTTACATACCGTTTTAAATGACAGTGTAAGAGATCTGTAAAATGATTCAGAGCTTAACTATCACTTTATGCACAATGAGAAATAGTATTCAATGTATCCGCCCGTTTAGGTGAGCTGAAATATTAAACCACGTCTTAAATTCTTATCAAATCTTTTCATCAAGATTGAACCGATTTTAAGGCGTTCATAGAATGTCTTTTTTATATACAAACAAACCCCGCTATAGTGAGCACGGTTTATAGTGAACTCTTGGATATAGTGAACGAAATGTTCGCTCCCGTGCCTTGCTATGCACGTGTGTTATTTTTTGTGGATATAGTGAACTAAAAAAGTGATTTATATTGGCGTAAAATTTTTTAAGATGAACCTTGAGAAAGAAATTTGTACAAATTAAACAATCTATTTCGATATGCTTTGTATCGCATACAAAGGGGGGGGGATTATTCAGTTACAAGGCGCCGGCAGAACAATATAAAAGGGGGTGCAACCCGCTAACAAACTACCCCCCTCAAAAAAAATTAAAATAGTCTGTTATTACATTTTGTTTTGTTGTTACATATACTTCCATTTGTTAAGTTTTTTTAAAGATTCATTTCTTCATTGTTAACAAGATATTTAAGAAAAAGTACGAATTTCTTGTGCTTGAAAATTTTGCCACGAGAAACTGTACTGATGGCGCTGGCATTGAAACGCAAATAATTACAAGTAGTAGTTTCATATACTAACGTGTTTGTGCACGCTTAACATTGGTATTTATTGTGTTGAAGTTTTACAGTTGTGAGAAATCAGTTTGTGGTATACACCTTTGTTAAACTTAATAACTAATAGAAAATATAATATTATTTATATTTTGTTAAATGAAATTTAAAAATATAGCTTAGATATCTGCCAAGTTTGTGCATAAGAAAAGAATCAAAGATGACTCAGAATTCATTGAAAAAGTTAAACAGATTTGGACAGCAAATAAGACGATTACAATTCTTGTTTGATTAAGCAATTTTTTAATTGTTATGGATCAATAATTACTTAATTATTTGTTTTTGAATAAAAATGTTTTTAGTAAAAAAATTTTTATAACAAAATTGTTTTTCTGTATCCCTTTAATTTAAAAAAAAATAAAATAAAAAAAAAAAAAAAAAGCCAGGGGGCGCAAGTGCACCCTCTTGCACCCCGCTGAGTGCGCCCATGTTCAGTTATTTTCCACCAGTTCTCAGGTGTGTGAAAAACAATAAGTTTTTTTTTCTTTTAAATTCATTTCTCATCTATGCAGTATATTAGATAGTGTCCACGACATTATAATACATCTTTTTCTCGCAGCAACACGTCTTCGTACCTTTCATTGTTTTTCTTAAAGAATTATTTTCGATGGAAAATCGTTTTGAGATAGATGCTCCCCTAAGAATTGCCTTTCGTCTGAAAATATTAAATATTTTTATAAAAATAATATTTTTTTCCTTCCTATTATGAGAAGGAAAGAGAGAAAGTTATTTCGGACATTTACCTGAGAATGTGTTCTCATCTCATTCATCACTGTCTTTCAGTGGGAGGGGGGGGGAGTAATAAATCCTCATTTTCCCCATCCATCCCCTCGTCTTTTGGAAAAAGAATGAATCGCCCTCACTTCGAACCAATTTATTTTGCCACTTTATTTACATTCGCCACCTCTGCTATTTATTATAGGTATTAAAAAAAAAGCCCTTATTTTTCGAAGGTTGGCATCGCAATATATGTTCTACGTAGAGCGGAAAGATTGATTTTATTAGATAGCAATCGTTAAGCTGCACAATTAAATTCAGTTTAGATAGCAATAATTAAACTCACAGTTTAGATAGCAATAATTAAACCCTTTTTATATGGCAATCGTTAAGCTGCATAATTAAACTCACTGTTTAGATAGCAATCGTTAAGCTGCAGAATTAAACTCACAGTTTAGTTTAGCATCGATTAGGATCGAATTATACGGGTGGACAATCCAACGTGACGAAATCGCAACCATTTTATTTTATAACCGTCGTTGAACGAAACTAAACTCAGCGGCGCGACGGCCCATAGAGGGCCAAGGCCTACTGTGCCCATCTCCTTGACCTTGGACTCTGGGATGCAGGAGCAGATGTTAGGTGGTCAGCCGAACGTGGAACCTCCAGTGTTTAGTTCCCAAGCATGCTAGGTACCGTCGTTGAACAGTCGACCCAATTTTTTGGGTTTAAGACGACTCATGTTCAACTACGTAACCTTGTCATTTTGAACCAGAAGACGAGGGAACTCCTGGATCAAGTATTGGGAGAAATTGCCCACGTGGAGGACTTTTTGGTGGAACTAACCCGCATTTGAGTTACGTGGAGAGGAAAACCACCAGACCCTCCCACGGTAAGCGTGACGGAACTCTATCCCATGATCCGTCTACCACTGAGGATATTTCACGCCATCACTGTGGTCAGTGCAAATCGGATGCGGAATTCGTTTCGACTGGGATTCGAACCCGGTTCACCTTATTGGAAGGCGAATGCTCTATCCTCTGAGGCCATGGCTTAGTTTGGCATCGATTAGGATCGAATTATACGTGTGGTCACCCCAACGTGACCGCCGATGAACAGCCGACCCAATTGTTTGGGTTTGCGACGACTAACGTTGAACTCCGTAGCTTTGTGATTTCACACCAGAAGACAATGGAACTCCTGGATCCACAGAAGTATGATTTGTTATGGGAACGTGGAGGACTTTGTGACTTGATAGATTTATCATGCATCAGTCACCTTTTACTACACGGCCGACGGGAATCGAACCCGTTCCCTCTTGGATTTGAACTCAGTGCCCCATCAACTAGCCCTGTAAATCACAACAATTAAAAAAAATCGATTCGATTAAAAAAATTTTTTTTTTAACCCTCGTAGAATCCTACCGGTTCAGGAGAAGGTTAGGCATGCAAGTTATACGTGTTTGAAAAAATAGTTTGACCACTAGTTTAAAATTGGTGGACATTAAGTGAATTATAAAATAGGCTCTTTGTCCATTCCATTTTTGTCAAGCGGTGAATCATGAGATAGGGCATCCCAAAGGGGTGATCCAGGTTCAAATTTCAGCGATGGCCTGCCGAATCCAGGTAAACTCCTGCCCCTCTCCGACTACAGTGCTGCCGTAATAGGTCCTCAGCAGCAGATTAGGAATATCTTTGCAGTGGGGCTAAACGTATGAGGTTTTCCCATCCGTGTAACGCAGATGATATTTAGTTCTATCAAAAAGACTTCCAGGAAGGCTAGTTTTACCTGTTTGAATGCTATTTGTTTTTCTATCTCTCTTTGTTTACGGAAATAAGACATAAATAAAATCTTAATAATTAAAATCAAAATGTTTGTATGGAGAAGGAATATTCAGTGTGCCAATTTAAGTGGTGATGATGGTATATTAAGGTGTGGGTGGAAGTTAGTATATGGCAGGGGTGGTGAACCTTTATACACCAACGTGCCATTTTTTCTAAAAAAATTGTTTAAGGAGGTCATAGACGTGCCGTCAAATAATTTTCACTTCGTGATTATTGGTAAAATACTAATACTAAATACTATCAATTCAAAACTCTTTATTTACATTGAAAAAAAAATACATTTTGCCATGTCTTAAAACAATTTAAAGTAACATCAGTGTGACTTCTGTCGCTGCAGATTCGATGACAAGTGACTTATATTAGGTTGTAAGATGTTAGTTTAAGCGGGACTGTTAATTTTTTTTGTTGACAGTTATTTATTGTTAGCTTGCTTTTTATGGTTATTAATTGTTTTTTTAGCATTAATTGTTAATTTTTTTATTAATAATTGTTTATTATTTTGTTTGCGTTTCTGTGAATTTTAATTTAATTGTTAAATATGCTTCATAGCGTAGTAACATTTGTGTTATAACAATTCATAGTGTAATAACAATTGTGATCGGTGGCGTGCCCAAAATAATGTGCCTCGTGACGTAAATGGCACGCGTGCCATCCCTGGTATATGGTATACTGGTCCAATTGAAGATAGTAATGAAAACAGAAGATGACGAAAATAATACTTGAACCGGATCAGAATTAATAAAAAGCTTTTATTTAATATAGTTGCAGAGCTCGAGATACAAAATATAAATATTATTCATAAGAATTTCAGTTGAATCAATTTTGTATAATAATATTAATAAGGACAGGGCATGGTGAGACAAATCCCCCACGACCTGCCTAATCAAAAGCCAAGTTTAAAAAGTACGTGTAACTTTGTTCCCAGCGGACGCAGAAGCATGGACAGGAGATCCAAAATTGACGATTTAATAAAATATAACATAGCCAACCAGCATTATCGATATAGAGTTAAAATAATACTTTGGCGATCACGAGTCGCCAACAAATTTATGGGAATTATTACAACCATGCAACTGAAACATTTTCGTGGTTAGAAATTTAAAATAAAAAGTTATAAACAGATTTTTGTTTTCGATTAGGCGCGACAGTGAATTAATAAGCCTGAATAGTAATGAAATAAAAAGTATCCGTTACATTGATCTATAAGAGAAGAAATAAATATTTCATGTTCTCTTTAAAAGCTTTGATTTATCTATATTATATAAAACGCTAATACGTACGTATGTATCAATAAAACCGATGATATTTCTTTTCTCGCGTAGGCAACAGTTTTTATTTTTAATTGATAGACTTCGGCACGCAAGAGCACGTAGTGAGCATTATATGGTTAATCTATATTATATAAAACGCTAATACGTTTTAATTGATAGGCTTCGGCGCGCAAGAGCACGTAGTGAGCATCATATGGTTAGTCGGGTGAATTCAGACCGAATTATCAAAAGAATTCTCACAAAATTATCTTCATCGAAGCCGATGCTTTACATCCGGCGTTCAGTACTATTTCATATTGTTTTACAGCACATGGTCTTAGCCCTCTGGTGGGAAAGACTTTAAAACAAAACTTACAACAGTTACTTTTCTCAACAACTGAAATTTAGAATAGTGTGATTAAGAAAAATATGCGAACTGTTTGCAATTTCAAATTAATATTGAAATGCACAGGTTTAGAATTTTCTACAGTGAAAAGTTTTCGGAACTTCAGTGTTCAAAAAAGTATACAAAAGCTAGACGTTAAGAACGTATCCAATGAGCGAGGAAAGCGAGCATCGGATTGCGAAGCAATCCGAAGTGAACTGCGAAAGCAGTTCCAGGGGTTGGCAAGCGCCAGCGAGCAGGGGGCGAAGCCTCCTAGTTTTAATATATAATTCTATTAATAAAAATAAGCTGAAGTAATGAAATATATTTTAAAAGATAGGAAATAAATATGTAATGCCAATTGTGGCATCACGGTGTGTTCGCAGAACAGTACTTCACCACAGGGCTCTATTCTCTTTAGCCCTGACTTCACCAGGGGACACACTGCCTGCAAGTACACAGGAGCCTTTCTTTTAGTGGATTAAACCAAAACGAACAGTGCCCCGAGGCCCCTTAATGAAAAGAACTTTTACCACAATTCAAAAGAAGTAAAAATCTGAAAATGAATCACACCTAAAAGGTATAAAATTTAAACCAATTAATGAAACTCATCCTTCAAAACACTTGTTTTTGTTTAACATTATGTTTGTCGAATTGTACTAGTCCATCAGAAACCAGATAAATTTGAGCTATTTTAAAATTTTAATTTATATTTATTTTAACTATGCAATTTAATTAAAAAAAAGCTAAATAATTAATAGAAGTTTAATAATATTTTTTTAAAAAATATTAATAAATGTATAAAATAGCTAGTGTATGGTGAAATAAAGAGCTCCATTTGTAAATTAAACACGTGTAATATGATATTACAATAATAAATTTATTAAAAATAGTTTTTAAGACTTTGGAATAGCGCAGTAATTAGTACAAAATATTAGAAATATATGAAAATAAATCTGTAAGCAATGTATAAGAATAAGACCTTGTTTATTTAGTATTGATCTTAGGCAATTTTTATACATTATGCACATAATGTCATATATAGTTTATACATATATATATATTGTCTTATCCATTAGTTCCTCCCTACCCCTCCATGGAGGGGGGGGGAAATGCATTTTATTCTAATTTGCTTCCTCTCGGCCTCTATCGTTTTTTTCTTCTGTTTTTCATATTTTCTCTTTCTCGGCTACAGTGGTTTTTTCCAGTTTTGTTTCGCTCCTTTATTTTTCCATTTTTCGTTTGCAGCTATTCGTTTCTATTTCAAATCACTTTTATAACTTCTCATTAACGTCTGGCAAGTCTTGAAAACGGACGCCTATTTTTAAAGCTCTCGAAACAAGTCGACAGTTTTTTGTTGCTATTTATGTATTTTTAAAGTGAATGCAGTTTTTAATCGGGTAATATCTTACCGCCTCAGTTACTTGGAATTCTTTATTTAACACTTGTATAAGTGTTAAGGTACTATAATGAAGAAGCTTATTTTAAGGAAACATTTTTGTCTAGACAAAGAAATAAATCAAAATTTTAGAGGAGCAATAAACTGTAAAAACAAATTTTTCTCAAGATACTCAAAATTAAAAAAAAAATCTGCTGTTTCCTTCGACATTAACTTTCTTGTTTATGAAACTAAAAACATAAAATAATAGTTGTGTAACTCAAGGGAAAATGTACTCACCGAATGTATTTTGTAATCTTTAACAGTTTATGATATTCGTTGTTAAACAAATTTTTTTGGTTCTTAGAATAATGCTTGTCCACAGAGGTATTAAACGGGGGAGGACAAAAACAAATTTTTTGAAGAATCTTTAGTTGAAGACATAACTTATAGAAGCTACATTTTATGAAAAAAAAAACTAAATAAGTCATCGCTTTATTTATTCAGCGATTTCTTCTCAGAATTATTTTATTTTATATTCCCGTCACCAAGAAGTTTAAAAGAGGAAACAGATTTATTAATGCGTCCAATACTTTTTTTAAAAAAAATTGCTCAGGGGATAGAGTGTGCGCCTTCCAATGATATGAATCGGCGTCGAATCTCAGCGATGGTTGGTAGATACGAATTTCGCATACGGCTTGCACCGACCACAGTGCTGACGTAAAATATCCTCAGTGGTAGACTGATCATGTTTAAGAGTCCCCTTGCAGTCAGTCTAACCATGGAAGGTTTTCGTGCTTTTCCTCTCCATGTAAAGCAAATGCGGGTTCGTTCCATGAAAGAGTCCTCCACGAAGGTAAAATTCCCCCCATACTTGATCCAGGAGTTCCCTTGTCTTCTGGATTGGGTTTAAAATGACAAGGTTACGGAGTTGAACAGTAGCAGACGTAAACCCAAAACTTGTGTCGGCTGTTCAACGACGGTTATAAAATAATATAAAATTAAAAATACTAATACTAATATACTAATATTAATATACTAAAATTAATATACTAATATTAATATACTAATATTAATACTAAAATTAAAAATACTATAATTACAAAGCTGCGGAGTTGAACATTAGTAGTCGTAAACCCAAAATTGGGTCAGCTGTTCGATGTTATAAAATAAAATAAATGTTATAAAATAAAATAAAATACTTAAGAAACTTTTAATTAAAAGGCAATGACAACAATTGTTTAGAAAATAAGTTCTCTTCTCAGGAATTTGGCAACCTATAGATAAATCTTTATTGTGAGATGGTCTCAAGAAAATTCAAAATAACCACTAAGTAAAATCAATCTGAATAACTCTTTAAATTATGAGTATTTAAGTCAAATATATATGTGTATTATTTACGCGCATCAAATTATGTGTGTAAAATAGAATAAATACTAAAATTATGCACAAAAGTATTTTGTGCTGAAAGAAAAAAAAAGAAACTAATATAATTTTTTTATATGCCTGCAGTACATTACTGCCTCTGTATTATGTTTCTTGTTTATAATTAAAATATATTTAAATTAACAATTATATATATTAACAATTATATTTATTCATTTTTGTTGAATAAAATCAATATGTCAGAGAAAATAGGAATGCATAAAATATTAACAAATATACATGAATTTAATAATTCTCAAAAAAAATTAAAATCACTAATTTTCACTAATCACAAAATTATCACTAAAAATTAAATAATAATAAATATTTACTAAATGTTTTATCACTAATTATTTATCACTAAATAATTTATCATTAAATTATCACTAATTTACGAAAAGTTCTTTAAATGAAATGAACACATGTACCTTGGTACGCAATTGCTGTTTACGTATGAATCGTGACTTTAAAGTAACAATAATACTTTCAACTGTCACTCCCAAAATAATCTCAGGCACAGCACTGGTGCTCCAAAATGTAACGCCCAAGTCTTACTTGGGGTAACTTTTTTTCTTCATAGTATTGTTATACCCGAATATATATATATAACGAGATAAGTTTATTTTTGCTTCATCTCTTTGTCAAACCTAAATCCATCTCGGAAAAAGTTAATTTAGATGCAATTTAGAACAATAGATGGCAGCACTTTTCTGACTGTTTCAAAGGGCAGAGCAGGGGTTTCCAACTGGCGGCCCGGGGGCCGCATCCGGCCCGAGGAGCCTTTTTTTGTGGCCCGCGAACTAAAATATATTAGTTGTCATTTTTTGCTGACAATTTTCGTAAAAAAAATCTATATGGGTTTAAAATACTTTTCTCGTTAATAAAAACCTAATTTCTTCGTAACATTTAACATACCAACGGTGCAAAAAAATTTATTTCTCAGGTTTTGCATCCAAGAAAATATTTATTCAAATACAAAAATAATTGTGTATGTTGCTCTTTTTTTATTTCATTTTTTTGTATTTTGTGAATATAATTTAGCATGTGTGTATCAAAAATTTTCTTGAAGAAATTCTCCGATTTAACTTTTTGAAACCACTCATTTTGGTCGAAAATATTTACACACACATTTGTAAATTTAAAATCTAAATATCTATCCTCTGGTGGTTGCAGCAGACAAACATCAATCTTGTCATTGGACATTTTGTGTGCTACTACGTAAGTTTCAATACTAACCTTTTTAAAGTTCCATATCTTGACAATTCGATATCTGTTGCACATAAATTGTTCAATACTTAGATGCACTTTAAAGTTATTGTAGCCTGAATTTTTATTACTTATTTAATATTTTTTTAAATATTATTAATAACAATGAAATATTTAAAAAAAATCAACTTCTTATTTTAATTTGTAATTCAATACTTTTATTTTGTACAACTTAAAAATCTGACAGTAATATTTAATGTTCCTTGAAACATAAAAGAGTTCTACATAAAAGTTTGACAAAGTTACGGCCCTGAAGTTGTCAAGTACGTAAAAATTCAAAGAATTAAATGGGCTGGTCACATCATTCGGATGAACAGAGAGCGTCCGACAAACATAATCTTTTCGGCTCAGCCCATCGGATCAAGGCCCAGAGGTCGACCAAAGCTGAGATGGGCCGACTGCGTGGAAAGAGACTTTTCAGTCTTAAAAGTCTCAAACTGGAAGACAACTGCCAGGCAGAGACAGGCCTGGAGGAAGTTGATTGAGAAGGCCAGGGCCCACCCGGGGCTGTCGTGCCATTGAGGAAGGAAGGAAAGTTACGGCCCGCCATTTGATTTGTGTTTTTAATTGTGGCCCCCGGTCTCATGTAAGTTGGAAATCCCTGGGATAGAGGTTAATGTTCAATGTGCGCGGCATTTTTTTATTTTATTTCTATTTATTTATTTCCTTCTGCGAAATGGCATCCAGTACTTTGAAACGTTATGTATATATTTTTTTAGAAAATAATTAAATACATTTTTTTTTAATTTCCGAAAATAATGCGCTACTAGATTTGAACTTGACCCCTGCCATTCTGAGTGGTAGCTGCCTCAAGCGAATATGCAGTGGCAACAAATCCTTTATGCATGTTACTCAAAAAAATGTCAATTTTTAACTACTAAGAAAATGTCATTTTATTCTAAACATTTGATTTTTGCAGTAAAAAGAAATTGACACTATATGTAATCCAAATAACTCAATAGGTAAAAAAGACAGGCTCTAAATTTATTATTATTTTTAAATTTTTATACGATCCCCGCAGTATCGACGAGGGGAGCAAATGTCACTCTTACTTCAACCATCCAATTTCCATAAATGTAAACGAAGTGTCTGCTGTTCTTTTTCTAAAAAGAACATTTCTGGCTTCGTAAAATGGAACTCACCTCACCACCATCTATGAATTTAAAATTTTCACCCAAGATTTCAAGGTGGGATTATTTTATTTTTTCATTCAATGATATACTCTCCATCCTGCATTGTGGGTCAGAAGACCATGATCTTTGTCCAAAAGTCAAAAATTAAATTTTCAGCTAAAATATGTGTAGGCAGTTTTAATATAGCCCAAATTCATAATCATTCCAAACATTATAATTTACTTTTTGGACCGACGAGAGTACAATGTAATTAAAAACATGTTAATTTTTTTTAAATGCAACTTATAAATTTTTATTTCAGAAATATATATAGGAATTTCACCTTACTGTTACATTTTTATCAGAGTAATTAGTTTGAAATGATAGTGCAATTTTTCAACTGGTTGGATTAGTTCATACTCTTGATAAACTTATACTTTATATCTTACCATTCGACATTTTGCAATGTTTGAATGACTTTCGAAACTTAGTTCCGAAAAGTTCCAAGAGGTCATTAGCTAAACTTTTTTTTGTTGTCTTCTTTGATGTTTCTTCTTTCGAAAACAACCTGCCCCATTTTGCCCGTATTGCAAAGGTGGACCAAATATACCGAAAAACAAAAATTATGTTTTTTCTCATGTTTTCGCGTTATTTTGTAATTCGCGTTATTTTGTAATATTTCCTTCGGAAATATAATTTGCTTTTCATTTTTAATATAAAATTACTGTATATTTATTGCTATATTTAATTATTTAAGCGTACTATATTATTTTTTTTATTTCTGCTCGCCATATTTCAGCCGCCATTTGTTTTTGGTATTTTTAGTGTATTTCAAAATTTCAACTATGAATTCAATTTACCTGCACATAAAAACCTCCAAATTTTGAAATTTTTTTTTATCAAAATACTAATTTTGACCACGTTGGCCTGGTTGGTAGGGCAAGCCTGGTTGGTAGGGTAATGGTCCCATGTCCAGGAGATCGTGAGTTCGATCCCCGCCTGCCGATGACACCCCGTGTAGCAAAAGGTGACCGATGCATGTTAAATCTGTCTAGTCTTAAACTCCTCCATGTTCTCATAACAAATCATACTTCTATGGGTACTGATCCATTAGTTTCCTTGTCTTCTGGATTGGGCTCAAAATGAACACGAGTGGTCTTAAACCCAAAATTGGGTAGGCTGTTCAACGACGGTTATAAAATGAAATGGACCAAGAGCCTATTTAAAATTGGATAAGCAAAAGCTAGGAGTTAGGCAAAAGCTAGCATCGTCAGCAAAATTTCAACTGGTGATCAAAATTTGAACTATTTTTTGATTGAAAGTATTTGTTTTCTATAGTCCGCATGTCTAACCTTCTCCTATATCAATGAAGGATTTTATGAGGGTAACATAAAATATACCGACACCGTATAAGGCTTTCAGTTTTGTGCTTGAACTACGTAGTCTTAATCACTGTTGATGCGCGAATTACCACTGTCGATACATTGAGTACAGCTAGTAAATTAATAAATAAACTGAAGAATATATTAGGGGTGGAATATTATTTTCAAATTTCATTGCAGTGTTTCCCAAAATGTGGTACTCGTACCCCCAGGGGAACAGTTTAACGGGGGTACGCGTTCTTATGCGAAATATCATGCAACAAACGAAAATTTCAAAATATTTAAAAACCAAGCTAGCCATGAAAGTTTACTATTACGTATTTTTCTATTGGCTACTTTTTTCAGAGTTAACAGTTAATAATGAGTGGTGTCCACAGCCAGTAGTGATTTTTAACTTTTGTGGAAAATTTTATAGTAAAAAAAAAACATTAATTTTTTATTAGCGGTACACATCGTTACGAAAAATTTAGAAAGGTTACGCAAAGGTCATAAGTTTGGGAAACAGTTTTATTGGTTTGACTTCTATTCAGTGCAAAATAATACACTGGTGTAAAAAATTAAGAGAATTTGTAGACTGGATCGATTATCTCTAGAATAACTGAACGGATTTTAATGAAATTTGATATAAATGTTACCATCAAAGTAGGAAATCCGGCATTGTATAGAATGACAAGGCATTGTATAGAATGCCTAAAATTAGCCGGCAAAGTATGAAATGATTTATATTTCACACATTTCCTAGGCATTCTATAGATTGACAAATGAGAAACCGGCAATTCTACGATTCGTTTCAAATATCGCTTGGCAAGGCTCGTGACTTTTAACGCGTGCGTGACTTTTGACTGCACTTGACCTTAAAAAAACATCAGTGTAAGGTATACCGGGCAATGGCACTTAACTAGAACTAGTATGACGGGACCTTTGGTAAATGTCCGAAATATATACTAGATCTAGTCAAGCGCCATTGCACGGTACACATTTGCCCGGTATACCTTACAATGATATTTTTTTAAGGTCAAGTGCCATTATCCAGTATACATTTGCCCGATACTCCAAACACTGATGTTTCTTCTAATCTATCGTCAGTAAGTATTAAAATATCGAATAAATGCAATTATATCCTATAATAAATTAAATATCAAATCGGATGTAATAAATATTTCGGACATTCACCAAAGCGACTATGTGATTGTCAACATTCACCGGTGAAAGTCAACAACCACCGATTTCTCTTATTCACAGTAACATGCACATCATTTACATAATAACCTCATCAGGACGTTTATTTCATACTTTGCGTAAATAGCATCCGGCATTGTATACAATGCCTAGTCATTCTATACAATGCCGATGTTTCATACTCTGCCGGTAACATATATGTACATTGATAGAATGAATACAAAACAAATAACCATTCAACTATTTTAATACGAATGCAAGATCGTGCGTAGCAGTCATTTGAGTCGGAAAGTATGAAACAGCGGTCGCAGAATTAAAAAAAAAAATGGTTTAATAGGGGGTAAGGTCCCTTCTTGCGTGCTTGTCATTTATTTTGGTCATTTGTTTTGTAATGTATCAATGTATGCACAATGTATGCTTACACCAGTGTAATATAAAATATATTATTTTTAGAGATATTTAAAAAACAAAATAATTGAAAAATGAGGCTGCTGTTATAAAGTACCATAAAAAACTATTTAAAAATGTAAACCAACAATGTCTTTAGCTTTTGACTTTCCTCATCCTTGAAATAACGGGATTACATTTTAAAATAAGAAAACAAGAGGACGAACTCTTTTAAATTCACAACGGTTGCAGTCGTAAAAAAATTTAAATTATTATTTTTAGAATCATTTCTCTTTTTGAACCTTTTTTTTATTATTCAAGTGCGCCATTTTATTAAAAAAAAATTCATTCAGAGTAAATTCCATTATTATTTTTTTAAAAACCATTTGCTCTTTTGTTTATTTTAGACTGATGAATAAACGAAATGCTATTTTTTTCACAAATTATTTCTCAGTGGTTAATTTATGTACTTTTAATTAAAATCTTTCATCAAAGAAGTGTAACATTCAACTGCGTGGAAGAATGATAATTGATAATAAGAATAAATAAATAAAATCAGACATCAATTCGTTTTTTTTTAATTCATTCTCCTCGAAGAAAAATAACAAGGACTATTTTAGATTTTTTTTTCTTCAAAAATTTAGATACTAAAAAAAAAAACTTAAAACAGATAATTACATTGTGTGTATGTGTCTTTTCATTTTCTTAAGCCTCTAGTTCATGACTTTGCGAGTTACAAGACCGTGAAGTTTTAAAATAGCTCCCATTGATTCCGTTTTAAATACACTCTATAACAAAAAAATCGACGCACCAAGAAGGAGTTGTGTCCGATTGAAACGAAAATTGGTGGATAGGAAGACAATGCACAGAATAGTAAATGATTAAAATTTCAGAATAATTGAATAATTTATTGCAGAGTTACAGTAACAAGTTCAATAAGGTGTTGACCCACCTCTAGCCTGGATACAAGCTGCCACACGGCGTGGCATAGACCGATAAAGCTCCCGGATGGTCTCTTGCGGTATTTCCTACCAAATTCGAACCAATTGTCGAACGAGGTCATCAACATTCCGTGCCAGATGCAATCGCCTTCCCATCATATCCCAGACATGCTCGATGGGAGAGAGATCTGGTGATCTGGCAGGCCGAGGAAGAGTTTGACAAGCTTGCAGACAGACCGTATGTGGTCTGGCATTGTCCTGCTGAAAAACAAAGCCCAGGGCGCTGCAAAAGGAACGTTAGCAAAGCAGGTCTTAGGATGTCGTCGACGTACCGCTGTGCAGTAAGTGTACCTCTAATGACGACCAAAGGGGTCCGGCTGTCAAAGGAAATGGCACCCCAGACCATAATGCCTTGCTGAGGGCCGGTGTGGAGTGCAATAGTGAAGGCAGGATCCCCCCTCTGCCCTGCGCGTCTCCATACACGTCTTCGATGATCGTCAGGACACAGTTGGAAGTGGGATTCGTCTCTAAAGACTATACGTCCCCAGTCGGCATCATTCCAGTCATATCTGTTCAAAACATTCGTGCATAAGAAATTTCAAAGCAATCGGATGATTGCTTCTTGGTGCGTCGATTTTTTATTGTTATAGAGTGTATATTACAGCATATATTTTCTCATATATGCCAATGAAATTATATAATATAAATATTTTGTGTAAAGTGTCAACAAAATATAAAACTAGAATGACAATTGTGCTTATAACGGAAATGTGAGATACAGTGCATTCTCGCTACTACGATATCCGATACAACAATAACTCCTTCTATAACAATAATGTTTCGTAGTTCCTACGAACTTGCATATGAATAAATGTTATCCACTTCTCAATATTACGATATTCCCCTGTTACAATGAACCCCTGTAAAACTATTTTTTTTTTCAATTTCAACCTTATTTTCTCCATTTTTTATTGGTTTTCAAATAATGCAAAAAATCTTTGTCCTTTCTTTTCTGACAAGAGAAGACTCACTACTGATTATGTATTTATCTTATTTCTTTTCACCACAGTGAATAGCTTTTGTATTCAGATTTCAACATCAGATCCTTGATGAATACAGACCACCCCAAGACCTTCCATTCTTAGAATTGCCTCCCTCTTAAGAACTCACAGATGCAACATTCCTATCTGGTTTCATATTTTACCATAATTATCGCTCAACAAAATAAATTTTTTATATAGTATATAAATGGATTTATAGATTACACATATATAACATTAAAATTTAAAAAAAAAATCATTTTGTATCCCCAAAGTATAATAAGGCCCTCAATATCATAATGCATCCCTCAACAATAATCTATTATATTGTTGTAATGAGATTTTACTGCAGCATTTTGCATAGAGTAACGGGTTCCTCGACAAGGCTATTGGAACAACAAAATGCAAACGCTAACATTTCCTTAAATATCGCAGTTTCGCTGAGGGGCAGAAAATGTTAGAATTATAATTAACGCGATGTAAACGGTTTACAAAATTTCTTAAATAGCACCCCTTAAAGATAATACTTAGTGCAACGTTTTTACTTGCAACGAGAAAAGAAAGGGTGAATCACATGGGGAGGCATCCCCTCCTAGCTTTCTTAAAGAATCCCCCAAACTCAATCGTCGGTGAGGGGGGGGGGAGAATTCATAGTATTCTTTTTAATTGGTACTTTCATATAAATTTTTATATTTTTTTATATAAAGAACAATTTATGCATTAACAAATATACATAAACAAATTAATAAACGTATGCCTTTCTGTATAATTTACATAGATTTTATCTAATAATACCAAAAGAGATGATTTTCAAAACTATTTGGTACCCCTCTTTTCCAAAGAAGAATACTTCATTTCATAATTAAAAACCTTATTATTTAAATCCCTTTACCTTATTTTTAAAAAAAACTATTGTCTGATATTATTAAATTTCAAATTAGCTATTTACATTAGAAGTTACAAAAAAAAAAATAGATAATTTAATTTTGTCTCTTTGTCAAAAGTTGTTTGAAAAATACTTAACTAGATTATAAAAAGATTACAAAATACAGTAGTGGCAGTAATGATACTGCCATCATCGATGCAACTATTCGGCACAATACTGCTAGCCTCCGTTCATCTACTTGAGAGCAGTATTGGCAAATTGCAGTATCAGCGCCATCTGTTGTGTCATTTAAAATTTAGTACAATTAAATTTTAATTTAGAAATCAAATCATGCTTGTTTATTACAATTGTACAATGAATACTTGTATTGTATGTACTTCATTCATGTATCAAACTTCATTCAAATCGGACCTGTAGTTCTAGATAATAATCGTCTGTAAATTCTCCTAATTTCTTACACCATCAGTGTATTTAGAAAGAACTCGCTATTTAGGTAATCCTGATTTGGCTCTATTTGACTTGTATATACACCGAAGAGCCATAACATTATGACCACCCTGCTAATAACATGTAGGACCACCTTTAGCCCTCAAAACTGCTAGCACCTGCCGTGGCCTTGATTCCACAAGGTGCTGATAGGTAGTCTGAGGTATCTGGTACCAAGCGCTCACCCACTGGCCCTGCAAATCCCTCACATTGCGAGGGGGTAGCGTGGCAGCACGAATTTGGTTTTCCAAGTAGGACCACAAATGCTCTATTGGATTAAGGTCGGGTGAATTTGGAGGCCAAGACATGACTTGAAAGTCACTGGAATGTTCCTCGAACCAATCCATGACGATTCGACCCTTATGACATGGTGCATTATCCTGTTGGTAAACACCATCCCCCCCGTAGGAAAAACTGTTGCCATGAATGGGTGAACCTGGTCTGCAACTATGTTCAAGTAGCTTACAGACGTCAGGGATGGTTCTATGAGGATTATGTACCCCATGAAACCCCATGAACCCCATGAAACCCCATGAACCCCATGAAACCCAATGTACCCCATGAAAACATTGTTCCAGGGCGGGAAACCATGAGAACCTGGTCGAGCTCATTGTAATAGATGGAGTGTGGTCATAATGTAATGGCTCTTCGGTGTATTTCTATTTGTTCTTGTTGCAAGCTGTGCACCCTGCATACGCTATTGTTAGCTGATCGCTAGAAAATTATTACAACATTAATTTTAAGTTTTTATTACTTCTCAAACCACGTGTTTATCGTTTATGTTTATTATTACACATCTACTTGTAAGATCTTTATTGTATTTCCATTATTTACTGTGTTTACTATTAACACAATGAACACGCTGAGCCAAATGGTCTCAAATTTCAGCAACTAACGAAATGTGGGTGGTAAAGAATCTGGAGTGCTCTCTAGTGTAAAAAAAAACATCCATAAGAAAAAAAAATCATTAAATTGATCTAACTAAAAGAAAAAAAGATTAATATTGGTAGACGAGCCGTGTTAGCTCATGGGATAGAACCTTCCAAGAAAGTGAACGATGTTCGAATCCCAGCGATGACAGGCAGATAGAATTCCGCACCCGGCTCACACCGACCAAAGAGACGTAAAATATTCTCAGTGGCAGATGGATGATGGCTTGTAGTCCCTTTGAGGTCAGACTAACCGTAGGAAGTTTTTGTGGTTTTCTTCTCCGTGTAAAGCAAGCGCGGTTAGTTCTATCAAAATGTTCTCCAAGAAGGCACATTTCTCCCAATACTTGATCGAGGAGTTTCCTTGTCTTCTGGATTTGTTTCGAAATGACAAGGTTACGGAGTTGAACATCGGTTGTCGTAAACCTAAAATTGGGCCGACTGTTTAACGGCGGTTATAAGAAGAATTATCTTCGTATCCGATATGTATTGTTATCATAAATATTTGGTAGTATTATTGGTAGACGGTTAACCAAAATCTGAGGTTATTCCTATAGGTTGGTGGACTTACTAGTTTCATGCTTCCTATTACCGAAAAGCATCCATATTATTATACTCACAAATACTTTTATACTTTATTATTTTGTAAGTGAAAACTAGAGAAAAAAAAGATAGAGATAAAAAAAGATATAGAGATAAAAAAAAAAGAGTGCTGCCAAATGTTGTATTATCAAATGTTTGTGCGAAAAAAATACAAGATGGCGGGAGAAAATTTTTATCGATAAATTAGTGCAAAATAGGAATAGTTTTTTTTACAGTACATTCTTGGAATATTAGAATGGAGCATTAGAATAGAGTATATTATTGGAGTATTAGAATGAAGTATATATTGTTTTTCGTACGAATATTTCAAAGCAATGTGAATCAAGCATAAATAAAGTTACATAATTACTAATATAAATAAAGTTAATAATTAAAGCATAATAAAAAAAGCATAATAAAGTTAATAATTAAAGTTACATTTTTGTGTTTTCTTCACGCTGATTAGTCGCTTTATTGATTAGTCGTTTTAATCTCTAGTTGAATTACGAAGTTAAAGCAAAATTAAGTGGCTAGTTGCTGCATTTTTAACAGCAGAGGCCACTTTTTAATACATACGGCCGCTTTTTAAAAAATAGAAAATTTTAAACAAGTGAAAAAACTCTTGGCCTTAATAATGTAAGGCTTTTCTTTTGAAACATATGGTTAATATTTCAAGCCTCATTTCTGAAATGAAGAAAAATTTTAAGAAACAAGCTTTATAACCGTCGTTGAACAGCAGACCCAATTTAGAGTTTACGTCTATCGATGCTCAACTCCGTAGGCTTGTCATTTCGAACCCAATCCAGAAGACGAGGGAACTATTGGATCAAATATTGGGAGAAAGTTTGCTTTCGCAAAGGAATTTTTTGATGGAACTAACCAAATTTGTATTACATGGAGAGGAAAAACACGAAAAACTCTCATGGTTTGCCCGACGACAATGAGACTCTAACCCATGATCCGTCTGTCCCTGAGGATATTTTACGATCGGTGTGAGCCGGGTGCGGAATTTGAATCGACCAGCCATCGCTGGTATTCCAACCCGGTTTACCTCATTCAAACAAACTCTATATAAAGTAATATTCAGAATATTCATAATTTCCTACGTATTGCTAAATACACATTTTCGCCTTAAAAGTGACTGTCTGGTTAGTTTAATGTACTAACCAGGTTATTTTTATAGGTCTGGTTAGCTTTACATATCAACAGTTATATTTCGACTATTAATTTTGTTACGAATCAGTAATTAATTTTCTTTCATAACTCCAAACTAGCAATTTTGGATTGAAGATCGATACTCGTTTTTTAAGAAAACTAGGATGACAAAATTTTTTGTGCCATGCCCCACCTAAGCTATTCTAAAATTCTTATGTCCCCCTATGTAACATGTACATACTTTTTAATATTAAAAAATTTAATTGTTCACTTAAGAAACTTAAATGATAGGTTTTAGGAAGAAATCACTAGGAAACTGTTAACGAAACACAGTAAATAAATTTTCAAAACATATAATGAAAAACTAAAATTCAAATAATTTTAATAAAGATTTTTCTATAATAATTTAATATTTTAATTTAGTGAGATCCTTGCTGCACAGAGATTTCATGTTAGGTTCCAATTTGGTTAGCTTCCGTCTCAAGTATCCCCGTTGTGTTATATCCAGGCGATTTCTTTTCGTTACCAGTAAATCATTTACAGCACTAAATCCAAATTCAGCTAAATATAAAGATGGAAACGGTAGCAATAGTTTTCTTGCACATTTGGTTGAATTTGGGTATTTGATTTCCTCACGAAGCCATGTCATCACTCCCTTTATATTAAATAAAGTTTTAACTGTCTCATCATTTTGCATTTTTGCGAGTTTCTCTTGATACTGCATATTTGATATATCAGACAAATCCACTAACTTTGACTGCATCATCCATGTTGGAAAATCAATTTGTTTTAAATCAGAGAATCTTTCTTTTAAATCAGCCGATAGAATTTTCAGATGATCGACAATAGATTTCAGATGTGGTATTATTTACTTCATATTTTTGGTGCCAATGTTGTTAATATATATCTGACAACACTCAAAAAGGGTAATGAAACCATATATCTTCGCTTTTGCATCAACAAGAGTTTTATTTGTTCCTTGAAGTTGCTTATTTAATATATTTAGTTTTTCAAAGATATCGACTGAATAACTCACAAATGCTTTATCATCGACTGTTAACAGATACTTCATTTTATGTTAGTCGCTTAAAAAATCACTAAGAATATCAAACACTTCCATAAATCTTTTAAAACAGTTCCCTTTAGAGAGGCATCTTACTTCAGTGTGAAGTAAAAGTCTAACATGGTCTGCATTTTGTTTTTCACAAAAGAGCTTGAAGAGAAGCTCACATTTGGCATTAGCTTTAATATTATTGATGCACTTTATTACTGAATGTAGTACTTCATTTAGAACAGGCAAGATGTTTCTAGCTACCAAGTTTTCCCTATGAATAACACAATGCACGAGAATCATTTCTGGATTCTCATCTTTCATCAATTTTAAGCTGCCATTTTTCTCAGGAGCATCATCTGCAGCACAAGATGTTATGTATTTATTGATATATTATTGACATCTATATACTTTTTTAGCTTATTATATATATATCATTGGAGGTCATGGTGCTTTCTAATCTTTTACGGAACAACATTTCTTTGGCAAAATGCCCTTTATCAATATATCTTATGTAAGTTATCAATACTGCCACACTGTCTATCAAAGTTGATTCATCCATTTACACTGAGAATTTTCTTGTTTTCAGCATGTTTTCAATATCTTCACTCATTTCGTCTATTCAGTATTATTGTTACTGAGTGGCATAGCTTTTGCACCTTTGTCATCTTTTTCAAGAATCGTTTTAAAAGATGCTGATATTGATGGTTTTATTAAATTGTCTCCTGTAGTATGATTTTTTCCAGATTTAGCGATGAATAAAAAAATTTGATAACTAGCCTCAAGAATACGATTATGAGTTGAAGTGTGAGCAGTAAATAGAGACTTTATTGTTGTCCTCTTTTCAAAATTTTCCCTTAAAGTTTGAAAGTCCACGCGGAGTCTGCTGCAGGGAGGTTAACTTGCAAAGGCAAAAACCCAGTTGATATTCTGGTCTCGTCAAAAGAAATTATAATATTTATTGGCTGCAATTATTTAAGAATTTGATTTTTCCTTTCAATTTTGGCACCGAAATCTAGCATTGCATTTAAATGGCCCGGAGCAAAAGGGTTAAACTCGTGTCGAGTCCATTTTCGAATTGCACCCATTAACAATCAAATTGCCCCCTCTCCCCCAGTGGGGCGTGGGCCCCACGTTGGGAAACACTTGCTTAACCCATCAGAAAATTCCATTTCGTTTTTCTCTCACCCCTATTTAATGAATGAAATTATTTTAAAGTCAATTATTACATTAAATCAACGAATACAGAGAGTGTGAAGTAATAGTATATTGCAGACAATTTTTTAATCACCAATAGTAATACTTCGTCGCGGAGAGTGGCCCTGAGGCAACCGTTAATTTTGTCCTATATCACGAATCATAAATTAATTTTCTTTCATAACTCCAAACTAGCAATTTTTGGATCGAAGATCGAAACTCGTTTTAAAAAAATTAGGATGACAAAAAAAGAACATTCCCCCCCCCCCCAAAAGCCTGGATGATGGTTGTTGTTGTTGTGGGTTGCCTTAAGGGTCATTTCTCATTCTCTTAGAGTAGAGGGGAATGTAACGAACCACGATACGTGGTACGTGAGCTGCAGATATTCGCGTGTCTCTTTAGTGCGATCGTTCGAGCGAGGTTTTCTTGTCCCTCGTGGGAACACCCCAAATCCAACTCCTGACGAATTTCAGGG
Source organism: Parasteatoda tepidariorum (assembly GCF_982258835.1). Lineage (NCBI taxonomy): Eukaryota > Metazoa > Arthropoda > Arachnida > Araneae > Theridiidae > Parasteatoda > Parasteatoda tepidariorum. The sequence continues at coordinate 109,120,851 of NC_141762.1, forward strand.
ATTCCACACTGCGTGCTTCGAATTGTTCTGAAGAGATGTCTTCTCTCTCTCTCGGATTAGAAAAAGAGTAATCGTGGTTTCAATAAAAAAGTCAACTCTTTGGGAAAAGTTTTATTCCACCCCTTCCTTTCGAGATACCGCTGATTAGGAGAAACGAGACTTTTGCATTCTATTATTGTTGAAGTGAAAAACGGTTTGCAGGCCGTACAACTCATTAACTTTGGCTGACATTTGGATCCACTTGCTTTTTTCTGCAAAATCTTTTCTCACCAAGGCACAGTGGGCCAGCATCCAAGGTTTCTTGACCAAAATTAGTATTTCGATAAAATTTGTTTCAAAATTTGGTTTTTTTTATGTGCAATTAAATTGAATTCATAGTTGAAATTTTGAAATACACTAATAATACCCAAAAAAACAAGCAAAATGGCGGCTGAAATATGACGAGCAAAAAAATATATATATAGTACCGTTAAATAGCTAAATATAGCAATGAAAATATAATAATTTTCGTCATTTTATATTAAAAATGAAAAGCAAATTATATTTCCGAAGTAATATTACAGAATAACGCGAACTAATTGCAAAATAACGCGAACTAATTACAAAATAACGCGAACTAATTACAAAATAACGCGAAAACGTGAAGAAAAAAAACATAATTTTTGTTTTTCGGTATATTTAGTCCACCTTTGCAATACGGGCAAAATGGGGCAAGTTTTTTTCGAAAGAAGAAACATCAAAGAAGACAACAAAAAAAAGTTTAGCTAATGACCTCTTGGAACTTTTTGGAACAAAGTTTCGAAAGTCATTCAAACATTGCAAAATGTCGAATGGTAAGATATAAACTATAAGTTTGTCAAGAGTATTAACTAATCCAACGCATTGAAAAATTGTACTATCATTTCATACTAATTACTCCGGTAAATATGCAACAGTAAGGTGAAATTCCTATATATATTTCTGAAATAAAAATTTAAAAGTTACATTTAAAATTTTTTTTAACATATTTTTCATTTCATTGTACTCTCGTCGGTCTAAAAAGTAAATTTCTTTTGGAATGATTATGAATACTTAATTTGGGATATATTTAAATTGCCTACACATATTTTAGTTGAAAATTTAATTTTTGACTTTTGACTAAAGATCATGGTCTTGTGGCCCACAATGCAAGGGGAAAAAAAGCTGCAGTCTTAATCTCGAAACAAGGCATTTTGATAGCGCAGGACGTAAAGCTGCCTCTTAGATGACTGAATTATCTAACTTTTTAATTGTATGATGCATTTTTGGTCATTTTGTATGTTAGTTAAACTGCTTTTGCCGATGCACTGAATTGTTTTATGAAAGGTAGAAATCACAAGAATGTTCGAACGCGTTTTTGCAAAAAGAAAATTAATTTTTGGTGTCATTAATAAAGGTGATTATTAAGTTATTAAAAAATGACGCATTCTTGACCTGGTCAGAAGAATTTCTTAAAATAGTGGCAGGAAGGCCGGGATTGCCTAGTGGGGAGGGCCCATGTCCAAGAGGTTCGATCGAAATGGTGACTGATCCACTTTAAATCTGTCGAGTCACAAAGGCTTCTATGTTCTCATAACATCTCTGATTCAGGAGTTTCCTTGTCCTCTGAATTGGTTCAAAATTACAAGGTTAAGGAGATGAAAATTAGTAATCGTAAACCCAAAAAATTGAGTCGGCTGTTCAACAGCAGTTATAAAATAAAAATAGTGTCAGAGGTTTTGTTAGAAAGAAGATGTTATAAATTAACAGTTGGCAGCCCACACAATTCTTTACTATAATAGGAGTTAAAAATTAAGAAGAAAATGGCTATTTTTCGCGTTTCTGCTTTGATACAAGAAAAGAAAACAATTAATTTCTTAATTTAAATCTTTATTTAGAAATAGAAATATCGCTAACTAAAACAAAAGAGAAAAGTATTTTGCTAAATAAAGAAAAAATACTCTTTCCTAGTAGGTGGAAGCTAATAATATTTAACTCGCCGTAAACATACAATTTTAACATTTTAAAGGTTACTTGCAATAGCGGATTTCCCGTAGTATGCAACACTCGTAATACGAGTGTTGCAACACTCGTAATACTCGTATATTGATCCTTTACAGCTGTGTTTCCCAAATTGCATGTGTGTACAGTTTCAGAACCTTACCTAAAAAGAGACTTTAGAGAGACATAATGGAACAAGCATCTTAATTATGGATCAAATCAACTAATGACTCGATAAATCATTTATCAAATTGAAGATAAACTGACAAAGCTTTTCTTACAAATATTGAATGTATGCATCATAAATTATAAGTAAGTCTAGTATGTTTCTGACTTAAAATATCTTAAAGTAGTGTTAAAAGTTTAGAAAAGTCTTTAAAAATTACGAAAATTACCTTAAAATTTTAACTATAATGATCACCTTTAAATTTTCGATGTTTTAGATTTTTTTTCATTCGAAAAAAATTTATAAAACGTAACCTGTGTTTATTTAATTTAATACAAAAAATTAAGTACAAATAAGTAATTTATGAATAAAATGAAATGCAAATAAATACCAGTTGAAGATAAATAAGAATTAATTCATCTTTAGTTCCAAGCTTCAAAAACATCAAATTCGCATCAAATCTCTTTTGATATTCTTAAAATCGAAAAATTTCACCCAAAAAAGAAAAGAAAAAAAATTCTTATGCCAACCTCGGATCGATATTCGGCACTTGTTTTTGGAGCACATTTAAAACACGAGATTTGAAGCAAAATTTAATTTGTGAAGTAAAATTTAAGTCATAAGCCAAACGTCCTTAAAATAAAAATGTATCAATCAAAATTGATAAAAAGGGGGGGGGGATTAAAAAAATTAACCAAAAAATTGAAGAAAATGTACTATTAAGGTAAAGAAAAATCACCAACACCCTAGCCCAGCTTAAGAGCCAAGCTAAGTCTCTACACTTGTTTTCGAAAACCGTAGACTATACTGTGAGAATTCGATGCAGCCGGAGTAACTGATCCGCATGTATAAGAAAAAGTACAGGCCAATTTAATTTTATGCATTATTTATGATAGTTTAAATTAAACCGTACCATTTAAACTGCGACATTCTTTATAGGAGCCCCGCATTTTTAAAACAAATAACAGTATTGATTGAAATTTTGAAAGTAAAAATTCAAGCTACAGATCCAACCACTTAAAAAGTTCACTGTACTTGTCTCGGAATGCCACCAGATGGCGCTCTCCTATTAATTCAATACTATATTTTTCTTTTGTGTGTCATGATTTTATAATTTGAGGAACGTAAAGCTTATGTAGAAAGGGAAACGTGAGCTCTTATAATACTGGCTATAGTCATATCACATTGAAGTTTCTTTTGTTTTTAATTCATGTGATTTGTTAATTTGAACCACAGATCAATACTTAGTAATCTTTTCTAGTGGTAATGGAAGGATTGCCAACATAATAAAGTTCAATCGAATATACATCTCTAGAATAACATTTAAAAACTCTTTCTTGTGGATTTTTAAAACTGGCATCTTAATTGTTTTATTTTGTAGAAGTATTTTCAATCAATATTTTTTAACACAATTAACAGTATTGATTAAAAAATAAAACTCTTCCTTGTGGATTTTTAAACATTTAAAAACTACATTACGTTTTTATATTACATTACTACATTACAACATTTTTAGATGCTACATTACATTACAAAACTGCATTTACCTAGTTTTAAAAATCCTTTCCTTGAGGATTTTTAAAATTTGCATCTCAATTGTTTTATTTTGAAGGTTAAATATTTTCAATCAATATTTTTCAATATTTTTGACACAACTAACGTCATTGATTGAAATTTAAAAACCCTTCCTTGTGGATTTTTAAACATTTAAAAACTACATTACTACATACTACATTACATTACAAAACTACACTCAATAAGATTTAAAAATACTTCTCTGTTGAACTTAAAACCGGCATCATAATAGTTTTATTTTGAAGGTAATCTGAGTATTTTCAATCAATATTTTTAACACAACTAACAGTATTGATTGAAATTCAAATACCCTTTCTCGTGGTTTTTTAAAACATTTAAAAACTACATTACTACATTTTTACATACTACAATACAAAACTACATTCACCAAGATTTAAAAATACTTCTTTGTGGAATTTAAAACCGGCATCCTAATAGTTTTATTTTGAAGATTAGTTGAGTGAGTATTTTTTAATCAATATTTTTAACCCAACTAACAGTATTGATTGAAATTTAAATACTCTTCCTTGTGTATTTTTAAACATTTGAAAATTACTTTACATTATTAAAGTTCTACATTTTTACATGCTACATAACTACATTAAATTATTACAGCACTACATTTTTACATGCTACATTACTTTATTACAGTATTACATTACTTTATTACAGTTTACTTTATTACAGTACTACATTTTTACATGCTACATTATTACAGAAGTACATTTTTACATGCTACATTCTACTATACATTATTACAGTACCAGATTTTTACATGCTACATTACTATATTACAAAACTACATTTACCTAGATTTGAAAACCCTTCCTTGGGGACTTTTAAAAGATGCATCTTGATAGTTTTATTTTGAAGATTAGTTAAGTGAGTATTTTTAATCTATATTTTTTACACAACTAACAGTATCGATAGGAATTAAAAAATAAACATTTAAGCTATATGGGCTAGCCACTCAAAAAGTTTCCTGTATTAGTGGAAGGATTTCTAGTATAATAAACTTGAATCTAATATAGAACAACCTTTAAAAACCCTTCCTTCTTAAAACGGGGCATCTTAATTGTTTTATTTCGAAGGTTGAGCATTTTCAATCACTTTATGTTGAATTCCCGCGAGATCCCCACTTTTATATTCGAACTTTATATTGGGTCGCACAACAATGCCCCTAGAAAAGGGTCCCCACTCATCATCTTCCAGCTAATTGGATAGGGGCGCAAAACGTTCTCCCTCCTGAGGGTCTTCTCCCGAGGCCATCAAATCTCCGGGAATGTTCTCTTGATCCGAAGTGTGTCGTTCCATTAAATTTCCACCCTTTTCCAATTGGTCAACTGAGTGATGAGGTTTTGACTTTATATTTTGTTGCCATTGTTATTTACCTTTCGTTTTATGACTCCCCTACGGCATCCTCTGTCATTAAGACTTGTTCGAATATTACTGACAATCACTGCCTTATCACTTAATCATAAAACAATGTGCGATCTTTTCTGACGGAAGAATTTTCAATGGCTGCTTTTTAAAATGACAGATATAACCCCACAAATATATTGAAAGGTATTAGTAATTTTATTAGGGGAAAATGTTATATAAATTTATTTCATTAACGTAATATACAGTAAAACTAGCGTAAGTTGACCACTTGTGGTGTATTGTTTTAGTGGTCAACTTATAGAGGGGGTGGGTCATTGTTTACTTTTTCGTTTCCTATATCATGTTGCTATATATTTAAAAAAAATTTTTACTTGACTTTAAAATTTTATTGAGCAAAACTAACTTTTAAAAAAAAATATTTTGTTAGTTATGCATGTGAAGTGTTTAATAAAAATAATTTCTTAAAATATCAGAACACGAAAACATGTATAATTTGAAAACTGCGACTGGAAGAGCAACTTTTCAACTAACACAACTGTTTTCAATGAATGAATGAAAGAATTGGTCAAAAGCTGGCCCCCTACAGTTTCTCCAGATGGTCAACTCACAAAAGGGTCTAGAATAGCTTTTTACACTATTTCACCAAACAAGTGAAATTTTAACATACATTGCAAAATGACAGAAAATTTTCTGAATTTTTTTTTTCTGTTCAACTTATTAGGGTTTTAGAATAGAATTTCATAATACTCCTAAACAAAATTGACTTATTTCAGTGGTCAACATACAAGATAGACAGGTGGTTTTGCTTCTTTATATTATATAGGAAAAATTCCGTTCATGATAATTGAGGTCAACTTATGCAGGCGTCCAACTTACAAAGGTGGTCAACTTGGCAGGTTTCACTGTATGTAGAATCTCTCCACGTTTAAAAAACGTAAGAGTCGAAACCACTGTTTCGGACTTTAAATTTAACGTTATATTTTGCTTTGATGCGCAAAAAGTGTAAGGCTTCAAAACTTGAAAGCGAGAGAAATATAGAGGGTGTACAATGAAATGTAAGAAAATTTGACAAAAACATCCAGTAAAAAATACCACATGGGCGGTGCTGCAGTGAAAGGACTACTTTAACATTCGTTTTTTATTCCTTCAAAATTTTAGTTTGAGCCGAGATGGCGCAGAGGATAAAGCGTTCGCCTTCCAATGAGGTGAACCGGGTTCAAATCCCACTGAAGGCTGGTCGATACGAATTCGCATCCGGCTTGTACCGACCACTGTGCTGACGTAAAATATCCTCAGTGGTAGACGGATCATGGATTAGAGTGCCCTTGCCGTAAGACAAACCGTGGGAGGTTCTCGTGGTCTTCCTCTCCGTGTAACGCAAAGACGGGTTAGTTCCATCAAAAAGTCCACCACGAACGCAAATTTCTCCAAATACTTGATCCAGAAGTTTCCTTGTCTTCTGGATTGGGTTTAAAATTACAAGGGTACTGAGTTTAACATTAGAATTCGCCATCCCGAAAATCGGGTCGGCTGTTCAACGACTTTTATAAAATAAAAATAAAATATAAAATAAAATAAAATTTTAGTTTGTTCTGAACATAATGCAATTTGAAGTATTTTTTCTCTCATTTTTATTGCTTTAACCCTGATGTTAAATTCAATATTTATAACTTGTCATCACATTTTGTTTTGCTTAGCAAAAAATTCAAGTATTAGAGGTACTATTCAAAAAGGGTTCAGAAAAAAGCACTGGAGTACCATAGAATATAAAAAATCATAGATAATTAATTTGAGAATTATTATACACTTAAATTGTAGTAAAAGAATACTACAAGGACTACTCTGCAGTTCACAGATATGTAACTACTGAGTAAAAATTTAACATTCTAAAAGACCTATTTTTATTTTCGTGACTTTTTTCTCAAATTTTACTTTAAATAATAACTATTTATCCATTGTTATTGGAATATTTATATATCAATCTCGAGATCTATATTTTATTAGCTCACACAAGAGTTGATATCGAAAGTAACATAAAAAGGGAAAGAGGATACGTGTGGCCCGATATAAATCTAAAATATTTATATTGAAATTTTCTAATATTTTGTAAGAAAAATCTTAATACAAGTGAAGTAAGAACAGTTTCTAATTTAAACTGCTATAATGATATAAGTCTGATGTGAAAATACTTCTCAGTTATTTTTCAATTAATGTCATGATTAGGACTGGGCTATAAATCGATGTATCGAGACATATCGATTTAACGCATATATCGGCAAGACAATACAGCGACTTTCACTCAAGGCGATGCATCAGAAATCTGATTTAACCCGTCGAGTAAAGACAACGAGGGCAAAACGATATAGCGATATAAGATACGCAAGGATGTAAGATAACGATATAAGACTCTTCTCTTACGTTCCGATGTCGACTAGCGCTGTGGAAGACGATGTTCGTTTCGTTATGTTGAAATGGCCTTGATTGGTGAGCTTCAGAATCAGAGTTTTGAGAACACATATCGTTATATCGCATGTTTCTTTTCGTACCTCTTAACTTTTTTTTTTCTTTGTCGCGACTTTTCTTGTAGATTATTTTCAGTGGGACTAACTTCGTGATCACCAATGCTACCTTGTTCTGAAGGCAATCTATTATTGAAAAGAATATATAAAGAAGAGCTTCTTCATTAATTAGATGAGTTTTTTTTAAAAAAAATCTTGTTTTTATTTTTAAATGTGAAAATTATCGGCAATCTAATTTAGGCGCCCATAAAGAATTAAATTTGTTAGGTTATTTATTTACTTTCTTTTAATTTATTAAAAGCTTTTTGGATGAGACTTCTAATAATTTAATGAGTTTTTATTACTGATTTTAAATTTATAAATCTTGCTGTTTTTATTTTTAGAAATAAAGTTAAAACAAAATTTATTTTTGGCATTTGGATTTGGACATAAGTCAATCAACTTTGTTTATACAAAAAATTTTGAAAGGTTTGCGTATTTTATTCATTTTTTTAAATCATTTAGCACTTTGTTTTATTAGAGAGTATAATAATTTTTTTAAAAAAATGTTCTTTTCATATTTGTTAATTAGCTAAATATATTATCGAATATTACAATTTTTTTATTTTTAAGAAATTAAATCTTACTTTGTTTTTCGTTCATAATTCGGTCATTATTTAATTTAATTATTTATCTGAAATTATAAGGTCCCGCAGTGGACTGATCGTTAAGACACGGTTCCCTGCAGATCACCGAAGTCAAGCATCACTGGCAGCGGTCAGTGTGCGGGTGAGTGACCACTTGACTCAGTCTGCGTAGGGACCAAAGGTGTGCGGTATGGGTCCTCGTTAAACTGTTCTACCGTAAAGTGATCGACTTCGCGTACAGGTGGTCGAGCTACCGAAGCGGGGGTGCCATCCCATCTGCAGAGGATCAAAATTGTGATGGCATGTCTTCGGATCATCCTTAGGGATGTTTCCCAGACCGTCACCAATAGCCCACTGTGCAGCTCTAGAGTGACTTAGATGAACTATAATAGAACTATAATAACTGAAATGATAATAATAAAAAATAGTGTTTTAAAAGCGTTTTTTTATTTTTCTAAAATTTATTTAGCTCTTTGTTTTAAGCATAAAATTTTTTTAACGTTTTATTTGGAAATTGAGCATTACGATCGAACTTAATAATCATGTAATTATTTATGCATAATAGTACAAGAAAATATTAATTTGTAAAAAACGCTTTAAAAAAAGTTTTTAACACTTTGTTTTGCACTTATTATGAATTTCTAAACTAACATTTCAATAAATATTTTAAGTAAGATTTGTACATTGTAGTCAATTTATTTAATATCTCTCTTAAGCAAAACATAGATATCTTCAAATTTATAAATTGATTTAAATCAATCTGAGTATGAAGTTTTGATAGAAATCTGACTTTCTGTGCCTTACAAGTAAATGAAATTAAAAAATACTATATCGCGATGCAAAACTGACGATGCATCACGATACATAATTTCGAATATCGCCCAGTCCTAGCCATGATCTATATTTTTACTGCAGCATTTACTCTTTGTATGACAAAAGAATACAAATAACTTCTTTGCTTTTTAAAAATAACAACTGAAGAAATATTACATCATGCACTTCTTAGATTATTTTTGATTGATGAATGCGTACAAAATGCTATTTATGATTTAATAATATATATGTCACAATCTATCACTTTTCTTATTAAAAATAACATCGGAATGATGATCTACGCCAAGCATTTGATAGTGCATTTTTCTTTGAAGAAAATACACAAAAGGCCAGTTATGTTTTAATAACAAATTATCACAAACTATTCTTTAAACTTCTTATAAATGACAACATAAGGAAGTTCTATACTAAGCATCCTTTTTTCTTCATAACAAAGTATTAGAATATAAACACTAACGCAGATCACATTTTTTTTGTTGTCATTTCTTAGAAAAATAAGCGTTTGGAAATGTTATGGAAGCATTAGTGCCAGACTCTATACATAAAATTTGGCCAATAAAATCTGTTTTGCTCATTGCAAAACAGATTTGTTCTAGGTTTTTCATATCCGCTAGCATTTCGACTAGTCTACCTAACACCATAACCACAAACAAAAAGTTCCTTAAGTAAAATATTAAAATAAAAAGATAAGGCTAACATAAACATTAATAAAAAAGCAGTACAAGATGATCAAATAAAATTAAAAAAAACAGACGATAATTTTAGAACTTTTTGGAGTTGATCGTTTTTCTGTCTGAGTTGTTCTTTTATCAGCATGCATTTTTAATGTTTTAAAATAATATTAGTTTAAAATATTTTATGCGCTTAATTTATTCAAAAGTACTCTCGTAGTAGTGATTTTAGTACAAATATGAATGCTGAAGACTGAAAATAGTTTCATGACATCGTAAGAAACGGCTGAAAATTATTAAAACCGATTCAGTCCACTGGACGACAAGAGAATCATTAGGATACCTGAAAGTGACGTAGTGTGGATATCTCGTTCTGATTGGTTATTGAAACGTGGTATTTGTTTACGTTAGCAACTGTTCTGTCCGTTCTATTTCGAGATAGCGAAGCTTGATCGATTCTCTTAAGTGAGTGAACTCACACATTCTATATTCTTTCACTAATATTTCAATTCTTTCACTATATTTTTCGTACTTAACACAAAGGCAGATACGAAGCCATGTATAACATGCATAAACTAATTATGCATCAAAATTGCCAGGCACCCAAAAATATATCACGGTTACAATAAAGTATATATCGCGATAAAAATACATCTCGGTTACAATTAAATATATAAACAAATAATAAATCTAAGTTAAACGAGAAAGAATTATATTTCAGCAATTTCGATGTGCGATATGGTGCTGTATTTAAGATTAACATTCTAACTTATGCGGAGAAACTTAACTCGACTTTAACTCACCATTTTGCTAATAAACGATCCGTTGGGAGTCGTTGTGGCTCAGGCGATAGCGAATTCCGCAACGACCACAGTGCTGACGTAAAATATCCTCAGTGGTAGGCGGAGTATGGGTTAGTCCCTTTGCCGTTAGGCTAACCGTCGGATGTTTTCATGGTTTTCTTCTCCATGTAACGCACATACGGGTTAGTTTCATCAAAAAGGCATACACGGAGGCAAATTTCTCACAATGATTGATCCAAGAGTTACCTTGTCCTTTGGATTGGATTCAAAACTACAAGGTTAAGGAGTTGGATATTAGTATGTGTGAACCCAAAATTTAGTTGGTTGTTAAACGAGGGTTATAAAATATAAAATAAAACGATGAGCTGACATCATATGTCACATGTGTGGGTATCCTTAATCTTTCTTCTTGAAGTGCGAGTACCTAATTGATGCAGTTTTTAAAAAACCACGATTTGAATTGTTTTGTTCATGAAAGTTTATTAAGAAAAAAAATAAAAGCAATGAGTAATCGCATTATGTAACCAGCTACTGCAATAATGTGATCCCTAGTTAGTCATTGGTTTATAATAAGTTACTCATTGGTTAAGTTTTTGCTCCTTTGTTATTTCCGTTTTTATTTTGCAAATGACGCAACTTCTAAATTTTCACCAACAATAATAGTTTTTATTTTTATTTTACTGTTATTAAAAAATTATACACTATTAATTATACGCTAAGTATACCCTGATATTGAAAACTTACTACCATGTAAAGGTTTTTTTAAAACTATTTTCATTATTTTTAACGCTTTAACTTTTCATACAACAAGAAAATGTTTAATAAATTAAAGAATCAAAAATGGAAGCTTATTGAGTTTTTTTCCCTCATGAATTTAAATAAAAAAACAAATTGTCGATCTTCACGAGATGTTAATTTTATTAGAAAACCCTTCGATTTGTTAATAAATTGAAAATGAATTTGTTTGCATTAATAAACTTTTTTTGTGAATTCCTCTTTTCCCGTTTAATGAATGAATCAATTCCTTTTTTGATGTCAGCCTCACAATTAATTTAATTTTCATCACTTATTGTTTTAATTACTCGCCGCATTTGTTTTCTTTGCCGCAAATTAATAACGTCATTTTGTGTGGGCAATTTGTCTTTCTTGAAGTAAAGGAATAAAAATTTATTTTTGTTTTAAACTTGCCCAGGATTTAAATACATTTTCATAAAAAAAAGGAAAAGATTTTGTCTCAACATTCCTTTTATGTTTTATTTGTTTTCCACCAAAACAAACTTTTGAAGAAGAAGCATACAATGTTTGTTAAAAAGTTCTTTTTTATATTTTATATTTTTAGAGCTAAAATGATTTTATAAAAATTTTTGATTTCAGGCTCATTGCATTATTGCGAAACCTTTCCCTTATTAGCATTTGTAAGAACCTGTAAAGTAAATAATACAGAAATAGAGCGTTATAAACACTATTCATTACAGATGAAAATATTGTTATAGCGAGTTTGTCGTTATAAAATAATAGATATATTTACTGTTAAAATAGAAATAAAAAATAAAAATGAATTTTTTTTAAAATTTAACTAAAATATACTCTCGATAGCTCGAAAATCTTGTTATTTCAACGCTTGTTAAGTCGAATATTTTTCGAAGTAAAAAAGGAATGCTGGTTAGTTCCATCAAAAAGTCCTCCAGGAAGATAAATTTCTCCCAAGCCTTGATCCAGGAGCACCTTTGTCTTCTGGATTGAGTTCAAAATTGCAAGGCTACGGAGTTGAACATTGGTGATCGTTAACTCAAAACTGGGTAGGCTTTTCAATGGCGGTTATAAAATAAACTAAATGTCTGTTATATTATGATACATAATTGTTTGCTTGTGTTATTTTCAATTTTCTTAAATATTTATTATTAAGAATTTCATTATTATTTGCAACTGAAAATCAGTTAAATTTGATGATTAACATTTTTCAGTGTAGTATTTTCTGATGTTGCATCACGGGATTTAAATTTACTATAAAATCATTACATATTAGAAGTTCAATGAACATGAATTGACAACCAGGACAATTATTTAGGTCAATTTAAAGTAGTTGGATTTTTCTTTTTTTATGAACCTGGGATGAAAAACAGATCATGGGTTACTGTCTGTCCCCTTGCTGCCAGGCTTACTGTGGGAGGGTTCCCTGGTTTTCCTCTCTATGTAACGCTGCTGCAAAATTTCATCAAAAAGTCCTTCACGGAGGCAAATTTCTCTCAATACTTGATTTATGAGTTTTCTTGTCTTCTGGATTGGGCTCAAAACTACAAGGTTACGGAGTTGGATATTAGGAGTAAACCCAAAATTGGGTATTTTTTCAACGAGGGTTAAAAACTATAAAATAAAACGATCAGATGACGTCATAGATCACATGTGTGGGTATCCGTGACCTTTTTGAAGCGTGAATACCCAATGGATGCAGTTTTTGAAACCGATGACTTGAAATATTGTTTTGCTTGTAAAAGTTTATTAAGAAAAAAACAAAACAATGGGTAACCAGTGATTGCAATAATGCGATTGAAAGTTTTTTCTTCTTTGTTATTTCTGTTTTTATTTTGCAAATTAAAACTTCTACATTTTCACCAACAATAATAGAGTTTTATTTTATTTCGCTCTTGTTAACCACGACACTGGTATTAAAAAATTACTACTTAATGCTTTTTTATATTTCATTATTTTTAACGCTTTAATTGTTCACGAAGAAAATATTTAATAAATTAAAGAATCAGCTCATTTAGTTTTTTTTTCATGAATTTATATTTAAATAAAAAAATGTCGATCTTCCTCGAGATGTTAATTTTATTAGAAAAACCTTCGATTCGTTAATAAATTGAAAATGAATTTGTTTGCATTAATAAATTTTTTTTTAATGAATTCCTCTTTTCCCGTTTAATGAATGAATTAATTCCTTTTTTGATGTCAGCTTCACAATTAATTTAATTTTCATCACTTATTGTTTTAATTACTCGCCGTATTTGTTTTCTTTGCCGCAAATTAATAACGTCATTTTGTGTGGGCAATTTGTCTTTCTTGAAGTAAAGGAATAAAAATTTATTTTTGTTGTTTATAAATTTGCCCAGGATTTGAATACATTTTCATAAAAAAAAGGAAAAGATTTTGTCCCAACATTCCTTCGATGTTTTATTTGTTTTCCACCAAAACAAACTTTTGAAGAAGAAACATACTATGTTTGTTAAAATGTTCTTTTTATAATTTATATTTTTAGAGTTAAAATGATTTTATAAAAATTTTAATTGCAACCTCATTATATTATAGCAAAACCTATCTTTAAGTAATACAAAATACTGTTATAATACTGTGATACAAATACAGAATATACTGTTATACATAATAATAAGTAATACTGCTCAATTAAAATTAAGTAGCGAAGATATCGTCAATTATCCTCAGTTTAAGACTTTAGCCCTGAGTTTAAGATGGATCTTGGGTTAGGATAACCGTGAGAGGTTCTCGTGGTTGCAATTCCATGTAACGCAAATGCGGCTTAGTTACATCAAAAAGTTCACCACGAAGTTAAATTTCTCCCAATCCTTTATCCAGGAGTACCCTTGTCTTCTGAATTAGGTTTGCAATTACAAGGTTACGGAGTTGAACATTGGTAGTCGTGAACTCAAAACTCTGTCGGCTTTTCTATGACGGTTATGAAATAAAATAAAACTCTGTTATATTATGATGCATAGTTACTTGCTTGTGCTATTTTCAATTTTCTTTTTTCATAAATATTTATTATTAAGAATTTGATTATTATTTGCAACTGAAAATCAATTAAATTCGATGATTTTTATTTATTTTTAGAGTTAAAATGATTTTATAAAAATATTATTTGCAATCTCATTGCATTGTAGCAAAACTTTTCCTTATAAGTATGTGTAAAGAATTTATAAAACAAGAACTACATAAAAACAATTGATTACAGTTGAAAATATCGTTATAGCGAGTTCGTCGTTATAAGGAAATAGACATATTTAATGCTGAAATGGCAATAAAATATAAAAATGAAAATAAATATGAAATCTAAGTACAGTATGCTCTCGATATCTCGAACTTCGATTTCTCGAAAACCTCGTTATGTCGAAAAAGTATTTCTCCTCTTGGCATTACATATCCACCTCATGTTAATTTGAATTCCTTTTTTGAAGGGTTTCTTCTCAAAATCTTGTTAAATAAAAATTTTTTCGAAATAAAAAATAAATTTTTTCAGAAAAATTGCAATGTAAGTTCATTGTAATTCATTTTTTTCTTATTTAATGCATAATTACTTTTGTCTTTAATTTAAAAATAAGAAATATAAAGTAGAATTTTCAAAGTCAATTCCTACTTAGATCGACAAAGAAAAATTTTTATTTTAGTTACTTTGCGTTATGAACCTTTTTCTGTCTTCGACTGATTTTTTTCTTCAATTTTTGGTAATTTTGAAATTTCCGCATAAAATACCTAGACCGATTTTTAAAACAATCTATTGAGTGTAATGTAGCCATAAGCATTTTTTTCTTGTTTTTCAGTTTCCCTATCCTCAGTTTTTCCTTCTATCTCAGTTTCCTCAGTTCTATCTCAAATAAAGGCCATCCTTAAATTTTTTTGTACGCATTGCTTTTTATGGGTCATTTATTTAAATCAGAGGACGCCAAAGTGGTCTATATAGACTCCCAAGGGTCTATTTAACAAAAGCAGGGGTCGATCTGAGACAGGGGGGCGAATGGGGGTCGATCCGAATCGGAAGGGTCAATTGTGGGTCGAAAAAAGAAACAGTTCTCAATACGCAAATCACACATACCTAATTAAGTATGTAAAATTTGTGAATTTTTTTTATAATTGACTCAATATCAGTTTCTTTATAAAACATAAATTAATAAACGTATATTTATTGGGGTGAAACAAGTATGTACGTACCACCGCACAGTGGCACGAACTCAGCGCAGTTTATAAGTCATATGCATATGTGCGCTTGTCCAAATGTCACGTGTGACGAGCATTGACGTTACAAATGCAAATATCATACGCAGTTTCAGCTATCTTTGCAAACTGTGTTGAATATTTGCAGTGTCATTATTAAAACTTTTATAGTTTTGGATAATTAGTTATTGTTTCGATAAAACCATTCGTTTGGTTTAGATATCAATTTTAATTATTAATGCACAAAAAAGAAGGTAAGCATTAATGATATGGCTTAGTATAGCCCGCGACAAAAGTATAGCACACTTTGTATTTTTTTTACGAAAATTACAAAATTGACCAATTTTGACGAAAATTAAAATTGACCCATTTTGAACCCAATATAGCGAACCTTGCAAAAAAACACCAGGCCCTCCCATCTTATTGATCAAGAAGCAGTAAATCTTTAGTTACTTTACTTATTATATCTACTTATGCATAATTACTTATTATTTAATAATAAGGTATTTAAATTTCAATATTAATATATTTTTCATAAAACTATTGTTACATAATGTACTATTACTTTATGTTTAAAATCATAAAATAAATGTACAAACATAGTATCTAATAGAGTTTTATTTTAATTTACAGAAAATTACTTTTGTGGGGGTCGATGGAGATTTCGAAAAATTATATAGGGGTCGATAATCAAAAAAGTTTGGCGACCCCTGATTTAAATAATGTGTCATAAAAGGAAGCACTGCGGATATAGTGAACTCTCGGTTATAGTGAACCGAAATGTCGGTCCCATGACAGCTCACTATACCGGGAATCGACTGTATTTGTCTATAAATGCTACAAAAAAGGTGTTGCCCCGAGTAATTTGTTTAAAAAAATACACTTTTAAATAACAGTTTTCATATGTTTAATTGCGCGTTAACAACCGACATTATTTTTATATTTTATTTTAAATACAGTCAAACCTCGCTATAGTGAACACGGTTTATAAGGAACTCCCGGATATAGTGAAAGAAATGCTCGGTCCCGTGCCTTCGTATAATGTTATTTTTTGTGGACATAGTGAACTAAAAAAGTGAGGAAGTTTGATATTATAAACTTTTTCTGTTTTCGACTGATTTTCTTATTTTTTTCTAATAAAAATTTTGAAATGTCTACTTCAAAATAAATACTAGTACTGATTTTTATTTTTCTTGTTTGCTTCTTTTATCACACTTTTCCATCCCTAAACAAAGGCAGATGTAAGGACAAAATTTTCTCTGCATCAGCTAAAGATTACTTATTTTTTTTTGTATGCAAGACGAAGAGTAATAAAAAATAAAAGCAAAGTTAGTTTTTTTTGTTACTACGCATTATTTTTCAGTTATTTTTGTATGTTATTTTATGGGTCTTGTATTCAAATAATGCACAGTAAAAACGAGGATTTCGGATCCATTAGTTAAAATTGTTTAACGGATATAGTGAACGGAAATTTCGATCCCTCGAAGGTTCAGAAGGTTCACTGTGACTGTAGAATGAAATAACCTAATCAAGTTGCAATGAGGGAAAGATCCCTAGGTGTCGTTTGACGTGGGGAGCAGCTGCGTTTAGGTTCAATGGCTGTGACCGTAACATGGTGAACTGCGTCAAATCCTTAAGCACACTTAAAGCTTAGATCAACATCCATTTTTTTTCCCCCTTTAACCACCGCCGCCACTGAACTTCTCGCAATCCGGGACCACCATAAAGTATTTGAAAACGCATTTAACCCCCGCAACCGATCCTGGAAAAAGGAAGGAAAATGGGAAAGAAAAGGAGAAAGATGGATTTAAATCCTGGAATACGGGAACCCTTTTGTTCTCCATCGTGTGAAGAGTTCATGATGGAAAAATATTTCATGTAACGTCAACGTTAAATTAATAATAAAATGAACAATATTTTATGTAACGTCAACGTTAAATTAAGAATAAAATGAGGAATATTTCATATAACGTCAACGTTAAATTAAGAATAAAATGAACAATATTTCATATAACGTCAACGTTAAATTAAGAATAAAATAAACAATATTTCATATAACGTCAACGTTAAATTAAGAATAAATTAACAATATTTCATACAACGTCAACGTTAAATTAAGAATAAATTAACAATATTTTGTACAACGTCAATATTAAATTAAGAATGAAATGAACAATATTTCATATAACGTCAACGTTAAATTAAGAATAAATTAACAATATTTCATATAACATCAACGTTAAATTAAGAATAAAATGAACAATATTTCATATAACGTCGACATTAAATTAAGAATAAAATGAACAATATTTCATACAACGTAAACGTCAAATTAAGAATAAAATTAACAATATCTTATACAACATTAACAATAAGAATAAAATTAACAATATTTTATAGAACGACAGCATTAAATTAAGAATAAAAGTAACGATATTTTTAATTAAGAATACAGTTAACACTATTTGATGTAACGAGGTCATCATTAGATTAAGAATAAAGTTGACAATATTTCATATAAAGAAGCCACCATTAAATTAAGAATAAAATTAACAATATTCTATGCAACATTAAATTAAGAATAAGAGGAACGATATTTTATACAACGTCAAGATTAAAATAAGAATGAAGTTAACAATATTTCATATAACGAGGTCACCATTAAACTGGAAATAAAGTTTACAATATTCTATAATGTTAAAATTAAATTAAGAATAAAATTAACAATATTTTATACAATATTAACAATTAAAATAAAATTAACAATATTTTATAGAACGTCAATATTAAATTAAGAATAAAAGTTGCAATATTTTATAGAACGTCAATAATAAATTAAGAATTAAAGTAACAATATTTTATACAATGTCAACATTAAATGAAGAATAAAATTAACAATACCTAATGCAACATTAACATTTAATTAAGAATAAAAGTAACGATATTTTAAATTAAGAATAAAGTTAACACTATTTTATGTAACGAGGTCATCATTAGATTAAGAATAAAGTTGACAATATTTTATATAAAGAAGCCACCATTTAAATTAAGAATAAAATTAACAATATTTTATGCAACATTAAAATAAGAATAAAGTGAACAATATTTCATATAACGAGGTCACCATTAAATTGGAAATAAAGTTTACAATATACTATGTAATGTTAAAATTAATTTGAGAATGAAAGTAACAATATTTTATATAACGTCAATATTAAATTAAGAATAAAAATAACAATATTTCATACAGCGTCGATATTAAATGAAGAATAAAATTAACAATATTTTATGCAACATTAACATTAAATTAAGAAAAAAATTAGCAATATTTTATACAACATTAATATTAAGAATAAAATGAACAATATTTTATAGAACGTCAATATTAAATTAAGAATAAAAGTAACAATATTTTATAGAACGTCAATATTAAATTAAGAATAAAAGTAACAATATTTTGTAGAACGTCAATATTAAATTAAGAATAAAAGTAACAATATTTTATAGAACGTCAATATTAAATTAAGAATAAAAGTAACAATATTTTATAGAACGTCAATATTAAATTAAGAATAAAAGTAACAATATTTTATAGAACGTCAATATTAAATTAAGAATAAAAGTAACAATATTTTATAGAACGTCAATATTAAATTAAGAATAAAAGTAACAATATTTTATAGAACGTCAATATTAAATTAAGAATAAAAGTAACAATATTTTATAGAACGTCAATATTAAATTAAGAATAAAAGTAACAATATTTTGTAGAACGTCAATATTAAATTAAGAATAAAAGTAACAATATTTTATAGAACGTCAATATTAAATTAAGAATAAAAGTAACAATATTTTATAGAACGTCAATATTAAATTAAGAATAAAAGTAACAATATTTTATAGAACGTCAATATTAAATTAAGAATAAAAGTAACAATATTTTATAGAACGTCAATATTAAATTAAGAATAAAAGTAACAATATTTTATAGAACGTCAATATTAAATTAAGAATAAAAGTAACAATATTTTGTAGAACGTCAATATTAAATTAAGAATAAAAGTAACAATATTTTATAGAACGTCAATATTAAATTAAGAATAAAAGTAACAATATTTTATAGAACGTCAATATTAAATTAAGAATAAAAGTAACAATATTTTATAGAACGTCAATATTAAATTAAGAATAAAAGTAACAATATTTTATAGAACGTCAATATTAAATTAAGAATAAAAGCAACGATATTTTATACAACGACAATATTAAATTAAGAATAAAAGCAACGATATTTTATACAACGACAACATTAAATGAAGAATAAAATTAACAATATTTTATGCAACATTAACATTAAATTACGAATATTTTAAATTAAGAATAAAGTTAACAATATTTTGTATAACGTCACCATTAAATCAAGAATAAAATTAACTTTCAAAAATTCAATTGAAGTTGTGTCTCATCTTTCCTTCGGTTAGACTACTCCCCCGAAATCAATTGTTTTTCAGCATATTAATTTATGCAATTTCCGAATCGACGCAGATTTCATAGACATCGAAAACCTCATGGGAGAAATGGAAGTTTGGGCATCAAAGTGGAACCTGCGTGAACCCCTTAGTAGACCAGATAAGGCACTTTCAGCAATGGAAGAATGTGACAGTATATTGTTCCCAAACATTTATTGCTTGTTATCAATATTGGCTACGTTGCCAATCACCACAGCAACTGCAGAAAGAACTTTTTCTACTCTTAAACGCTTAAAAACAGAAATGATGAAGAAGAAAGGCTAACTTTATTAAGCATATTTCGGGATATTCCGGGTTGTCCTAAATAAGTAATCGAAACATTTTCTTCAAATCCCCGTCGCATGTCTTTGTAAACTTTGTTTACAAATTGATTATAATTATGTAATATTAATTGAAAAATAAGTATTATGTAATATTTTTTAATTACTAGTTTGACTTTTGCAAACAGAATAAACAATATTTGTTACAATGTTTTTCCCCTACTTTGCATGTCTGAAACTGTCCTTGCTTCTTACCATATCCCCCCCCCCCGAAAAAATATCCTGGCTACGGCCTTGATTCCTAGTGATATTCATTAAAATAAGCATAAATAAATAATTACTTATACATCATTAGAGCTGTTAAAAAATAATTATCTAATAAATCTTTTGTCCTTTCTCTTTTTAATTAAATAAGAAACACCAATCTTTATCAACAGTATCTATTCCTCATTCATCTTTATTCCTAAAATTCAATATTATAAAAAAAACAAAAAATGGTCATTTTGTCTATGCATAATCGTTATATATTTACGTAAACTTATTGTATTACTATATTAATCGCAACGGAATAAAAAAAATACCCAAATTTTAAAAAATAATCAACTGTACTTGAAAACAAAAATTTAAACTTGAGGAATGCGTGACATAATAAGAAGTAATAAGAAATAAATTTGACCTTGCCTCACATAATATTTAAAACTGGAAATAATTTTCATTTATCAGGAGAATTTTAAGTTTTTGAAAATTTCGATATGAATAGTGTGGTGGAACATTTAACATAGAAGAGTATACATTTAACACAGAAACATTTTCTCAATTAATGTTTTCTCTATTTAATTTATTCCTTTCAAGTTTATAAATGAAAATGGCCCCTTAAGCAGGATAAATTTTAACTCCGCTGTTGCATTTTTGCTGCCTGTAGAAAGGTCCGCATGGTTTTTTTTTGTAACAAATTTAACAGTAACTATTCATTGAATTTTAATTTTTTTTTATTCCATCATACTCACTGCACATGTTTTCACTCTTTCATAATTTCAAGATCGTATGTTCTATAGCAGTGGTTTCCAACTGGCGGCCCGAGGGCCACATCCGGCCAGCGAAGCTTTTTTTTTTGGCCCACGAACTAAAATACATTAGTTGTAATTTTTTTGCGGACAATTTTCGTAAAAAATCTGTGTGGGTATCAAATACTTTTCTCGTTAATAAAAACCTAATTTCTTCTTTTCTTTGAAATTTAATATACCAACGGTGTAAAAAAAATTTATTTCTCAGGTTTTGCATCCAAGAAAATATTTATTCAAATACAAAAATAAGCGTGTATGTTGCTCTTTTTTATTTCATTTTTTTTGTATTTTGTGAATATAATTTATCATGTGTGTATCAGAAATTTCTGATTTAACTTTTTGAAATCACTCATTTTGGACGAAAATATTTACACACACATTTGTAAATTTTAAATTTAAAATGCAAATATCTATTCTCTGGTGGTTGCAGCAGACAAACCTCAATTTTCTCACTGAACATTTTGTGTGCTACTATGTAAGTTTTAATACCAACCTTTTTAAAGTTATTGTAGCCCGAATTTTTAATTATGCAATGAAATATTTTTAAAAATCTACTTATTTTACTTTGTAATTCATTACTTTTGTTTTGTAAATCTGAATGTAATATTTAATGTTCCTTCAAGCATAAGAGTCCAACATAAAATTTTGATAAAAGCCCGCCATTTGATTTGTGTTTTTAATTGAGGCCCCCGACCTCGTGTAAGTTGGAAACCCCTGTTCTATAGAGTTTGCGCTGCTAAACAAAATGAAACGTTGTGTTAAACACCAAAGTGCTTACTGTTTTTTATTGTAGAGAGAATAAAATTAAATTTTAAGACAGAACATATTTACACATAAGATTACAGATTGTGACATTAACAAAGACAATTCATTGGGTCAGCTGTTCAGCGAGAGTTATAAAATAAAAAAGGAGACATCGTGAAATATCCTCAGCAGTAGTTCGAGTACATTTGCTGTTAGGATAATCGTGGGTGGTTTTCGTGATTTACCACTCCATGTAACGCAAATGCGGGTGAGTTTTATCAAAACGTCCTCCACTTAGGCAAATTTCTCCCAATACTTGATCAAGGAGTTCCCTTGTCTTCTGGACTGGGTTCAGCATGACAAGGATACGGAGTCGAATATTAGTAGTCGTAAACCCAAAAATTGGGTCAGCTGTTCAACGATGGTTATAAAATAAAAATAAATAACATCTATAAAAATAATCATTAGCGCGCAGTTGACTATCAGCGAAAAATAAGAACAAACTTAATTCTAAAACTAAACTCAGTGGCGCGACAGCCCATAGAGGGCCAAGGGCTACTGTGCCCATCTCAGTTTTCTTGACCTTGGGCTCTGGGGTGCAGGAGCAGATGTTCCGGTCAGGTGGTCAGCCGAACGCGGAACCCCCAGTGTTTAGTTCCCAAGCATGCTTGGTACTCATTTATCGACCCACTGAAGGGATGAAAGGCTGAGTCAACCTTGCCCGTCCCGAGGATCGAACCAGGGACCTGTGGCACGACAGCGCGAAGAGCTACCGCTCAGCCACCGTGCGTCACAAACTTAATTCACCCCACAAAAAAAAACAGCTATGAAGATATAACAATTGAAAATTAAACTAATCTTACAAAAACAGCTCTAGAATAATATACGGATGGTTAGAAATTTGATAGTATTGTAGGCGCTGCCTTCCACGTGCTTGAGCACAACACCTTAATAGAAGCTTAGGAATACACCTGGATCTCAGGCGACTCAATATTCCAAGCAGAAATGCTAGCAATTCACCATGAGAAGCTATAGGGTTAAATACCAATAATATGAAAACAGCAACCCTAAAAACAGAGCCTAACAAGCAGGGCTCGAAAAAACTCAGAAATGTTACCCGTCCCCGAGGACGGCTTGTCCAACAATGTACCCGTCCTCCATTGAAACTAACCCGTAGCTTCTAAATGAATAAAAATGTAATTTTCTCTTATTTATTACTAACATTTGTATTAATTGCACAATGAATTAGTAGTTACTAGAATTACAAATACTGGGATTACATTATACAGTAATAAAAGAAATGCTAGGTAACTAATAGTAAAACCTAATATTTCTTTTATGAAATAATTTAAATGACAAAGGTCAAGTTATCTGGAATGTCAATTTATCCAAGGGTACTGCATTTTTTAAATGAATCAAATATGACGTTTGCCAGTTCCACAATCAAGCCAAAGATTTACGGAGGTTTCTGCACAGAAATCTGAGACGGGTCTTCCATTTAGGTAGATGTTCATAATTGCGTTTAACGCCTGCTTAAGATCAGTACGTAATGTGTTTTTTTGTAAGTTCATTGCTAAAAAGTCCCTTTCAACCGCTGCGGTACTCCCAGATGTAGAAAACATCAATTCTAATAACCAAAATTGAAAATGTATCACGAACATTAACAGGAAAATGACCGTCCGCGCGGACGTCGGATTCGAGAAATTTGTTGTCCGCGGAGAAATTTGGACCGCCGAGGACGGGCGGACGGGCAGTTTTTTGAGCCCTGCTAACAAGTAAGCCTTAAATAATACAAAACAGAAAGACAAATTTGTCTCAGAAACTCAAATCAATCTTATAGAAGCAGCAGAACACTGCAGCTTCAAGGTCAACTGTGTTGCAGCACATGCAGGCATACTTGGCAATAAAATAGCTTACAAAGCAGCCAGAAATGAAACTACAGGTTAAGGGTTCGATTTGGTAGTGGTACTTACGATTTGAAGGATTGGCCAATGGGTGCAGAGAAGAGCACGCAGTTAGTGGTTTCCGTGTCCGATGGGCCTTTGGATCTCTGGAGTATCGAGATGGTTTCATTACGTAGGGGCTAGCACAAAAGTCTGGCCACCTGTGGTGAACAAACGATTGCGTAAAAAGTTACTCCCATTTTATAACCTATCTATTCAATAATTTTATCTTAAGTCATATTTTTCTCTAGTTTTAAAACTGAATATAATCATAGTAGTTTTCTTTTTTTTCCTTTATAACCTTCGTTGAATAGGTGGTCCAATTTTGGGTTACGACAACTATTTCTTCATAACCTTGTAATTTTGATCCCAATCCAAAAGACAAGGGAACTTTTAGATCAAAAATTGGGAGAAATTTGCCTTCTTCGAGGACTTTTTGAGAGAACCAACCAGCATTTGCGTTACATAGAGAAGAAAACAGCGAAAAGATTCTTCAAATAGCCAGACACCAAGGCGACTCCACTCCATCATCGATATAACACTGATATTTTACGTCAGCACTGAGGTCGGCGGAAGCCGGATGCGGAAATTCGTATCAACCAGCCATCACTGGGATTCGAACCCGGTTTAATTCATTGGAAGGCGAACGTTCTATCTCTTGAGCCACCACGGTTCACATATTAGTTAATTTTCAACAATGAAGTGACAGAAACATTCACATAAGGGATTTAAAACTAATGTTCAGTTTTAATTAATTGCTATCGTTTTTTGCCAAATCATTATAGAGTTCAATCATTTAAAAAATTAAATTAAAATAATAATAATAATTAAAAAAAAAGTCGTATCAAATAAAAAGCGAACGTTCTTTAGTTTTACCTGACGAATTAATTGGTTTCGGATGATTTTAGTTTCGTCTTCCTTTTGTATTAGTCACGATTATAACATGTTTATTGCTTTTTACCCATTGGCAAAATGGGTATTGGTTTGGGTTTTATGGCGTCTTAATACTTTTCAACTGTGTTCATGAGTAATAGTAAATAGTACGCATGCGTCGTCATGGCATGCGTTGCTACGGCGACCGCTGCTGTTTTCCTTTTTATTTTCACTCGTAGGCATTTTTAAGGTAGTTATATAACATTAATTTAAAGTTTTTCATATTCTTTTTATTATTAACGTATAATGACTCGCTTGACGGTGATTTCAATATAAATATGAATACTGAAGAATTATTTTGTGAAACACGTATATAGTCAGGATTTGAAAACCAATCAGACGACAAACATCAATTTTTGCAATCCATTAATGGTGTGGCGTTTAACTGAGTCAATCCAGAAAGATGAAGCATTTGACCCACGAGTAACCAGTGATCGTAATCAAGCTATCACAACTTCTTATTTTTTCAATTTTCTTGTTTCTTCAAAAATGTTAATTTGTGATTTTCAGTGTGGTAATATCATGAATGTGTAGTTAAGGGTGGCGATGCCAATAACGTTCTAAGAAACGCCGCCGTATTCTTCAAATAGGTTGAAAAACATGTCGGCTTGTCCTCGATTATTTGCGTAAAAAGTTATACAAAACTTGTTCTTTATCGGGAAAATGAAAATTCCAATTAAAGTGTTCTTTATGCATTTGTGCCAGACTCTCTCCCGTCAGCAAACAAACTTTTACTCGATGCTCATTGGAATAAGAAAAAGAAAAAAAGTCATCAGGCCCTATTTCAATTGGCTGTCAATAATTCGAAAGAATTTAATCTGCTCGAAGGAAGGTTTTAATCTCGTTAGAGTCCCGACTTTATTATCGTCTGCGCCTAAAAACGCAAATTCTGAGTATTGGCAACACAGCAGCAATTTCCCTCATCATTCAATAGAAAAGTTTTCCTCAAAACACGACCCATTTTTTTTTCTTGTTGTTCTTTTGTTCTGTCTGTTAGAGTCCAAAGGAAAACGAGTGATCAGTTTGCTTAAGGGAGGGAGGGGGGGGGGGTGAGTAGATCGAAGAACATCTTTGTTGTGTGTTTGTATTCACTTAAGAAAAACACTTTTACCCGAGGAGGGAGAGTTCTTTAAATATTTCAACGCACTCGTTTTACGAATTTCCCCCATGAAATATTCATTGAGGTTCCAAAATTCCCCCAGGGGAAAAAAATAAAAATCCCCCCCAACTTCTTAGGCAAATGAAACGAGACTCTTTTATTTTTCTTTACCCGGGAAATGGCATCAGTAATTTCTCAAAATCATAAGCGAGACTTTTCTCTCTTTAAATATATAATCCTATTTTCTGTGTCTCTCTCTCCCCCCCCCTCCTCCCCGCGATATTCAGACTGCGTATTAACCTCCCATTTAATTGTCGCAACGAGTTGCTTTTTCTTTCTTTTTTTAATTAAAAACACAGAAAATGCATTATGGGAAAAATCTGTTGACACTGTTTTTCATTGGTTCGCCGATGGGATCGACATTGTTGGCAAACAGTGGAGTTTATCTATGTCACTTTCCTTCACATCACTAGAATGAATAATACCATTTATGCATACTGTATAATACAGTATGGCACACTGTACAATGCGAGTGGAAAACGAATTAGTTTAATAGCGAATTTGTCAATTTCGAATTTTTTTTTTCAAATATGACGAAAGTTAAAAAAGATATTTCAAAGCTTACAAAATTGACGCGGTGTAAGAAATTCAGAGAATTTGCAGACTGGGTGAATTATCTCTAGAACTACTGGACCGATTTTAGTGATATTTGATGTGTACAATACATTGATACAATACAGTACAAATAACCATTCGACAATTGTAATACACACGCATGATCGTGCGTCACACGCGTTGGAGTCGGAAGGTATGAAACAGCGGTTTCAGAATACATAAAAAAAAATATGGGTTAATAGAGGGTAGGGTCCCCTCTTACACATATACTGGCCTTGTAGCGTGATTTCATACTCATGTTAAACTCCGTAGTCTTGTCATTTTGAAGCAAATCCAAAAGACGAGAACTCTTGGATCAAGTATTGGGAGAAATTAGCCATCTTGGAGGACATTTCGATGGATTCTAGCCCACACTTGCGTTGCATGGATTCTAACCCACGCCACGATCCATCTACCACTGGAAATATTTCAAGTCGGCTCTTTTGTCGGTGCAAGCCGGATGCGGAATTCTTATCGACCAGCCATCGTGGGGATTCGAACCCGACTCACCTCATTGGAAGGCGAATGCTCTATCCCCTAAGGCAGGGATGGGCAAACTACGGCCCGCGGACCAACTGTGGCCCGCCGGAAGGTTTTATCCGGCCCGCGGATATAATTTTAATTTGCCGATCAGTGGCAATATACATAAACAATATACATCCATTTTCTTGTCAACTATTTTAAAATTATTTCTGTTTTTCCTTTTTTAACAAAGTACTGATGACCTTTTTACTTTCTCTATTTTTGTTCTACAAAACATAAATTGATGGAAATAGTTAGCACAGACGGCTTCAATTGGTAAAATGTTGAAAGCAGAAGTTCTTCATAGAATAGTCTTAGATTGGCTCTAACTAGCGTTTGTCTTTCTCGAGGAATCTAATATAGGTAAATTGTACTTCACATTTGGCAGACTACGCATTTTAAGATCCAACGAGCGGACAATCTAACAATCATCTGAAGCAGTTGTTTCTAAATATGCCAAATCATTACCAAAAGCTAGTTTCCAAAATTTAATATTTCATGCCCAGAAAATCAGCTCTGTTTGCTTAATCTTATATATGTGAACAAGAGTTTTCAACTTTGAACCTTAGAAAGAATCATTTTAGAAGTGGACTAACAGAAAAGGATTTAGCCTTGTTCCGTAAAATAGGCACATCTCGCTTCGAACCTTAAAATAAGGAACTTTTAAAAACGAAATCGCAATTTCATTCATCTCACTAAATATTTAAATTAAAACTTGTATATCGCTTTTTTTTTTTTTTTTTAAATTTTGAAAGTTTTATTTGTCCCACCAAACATTTTTTTTCTCGATTTTTGGCCCTCGACCAAAAAAGTTTGCCCATCCCTGCCCTAAGGCCTCGCTGCTCAAAATACATAAATTAAAAGGTAACAGATAATACAAATTATACTTCTTGTACGAAGCTCGTCAGTATAACAACTCATATATCAACTATGCATAACTTAACGCTAGGCTTATGCAGTTCACCACTTTTTTTCAGATATGTCATGCTTAACTTTTTAAAAAAACTAGCAAAATCTGTCTAATATTTGCTTTGTGGTTATTTAAAATTTGGTCTGACCGGCAAGCCATGTAAAATTAGCGTGGCATTCAACGTGTTAAAATAGGAAGCATATTCTAGCATTAACCTTAATTTACTGCCTCTACTAAAATTTTTCCAAGAACAGCGGGAAGCCTGGATTCTAATAGTCAAAGATAGAGTTAAAGTTTGCAGCCTTACAGTTCAACGGTTTGTCAAACTAGAATCAAGTTAACATGTCTTATGTACTAGGGAATTGGTATTTAATATTTGTAGTGGTAGTCGTGCCACATTATTTATAATTTATGGAGTGTGTTATAAACTTCCAGGAGGACTGAAAACTCCCATTCTCCTTTTATATTTTGAAAGTGATACGTTGTATGTTTTTTTTTAAATGTGAAAAAAAAACTGAACTTTTTGAAGCTATACTTCTTATGCGACTTCCAACAAGGTTGCGTTAAACGTTTAACGATACAATTTTGTTGGCCGGGAAATCACGAGGTAGGATCCAGTTTTCCCTCATTCATTTCCATATTGTTTTGGTTCTCACTAGCATAAAAATAATAAAAGTATTGTTTTTCTATAAATATTTTTTTAGTTTGATTTGATACACATATAGTTTAATAAGATAGTATTTTCAAATTTAGTAGATAACAATTGTAAAAAATGAGTGAAAACAATCCCACGGACAATGCGATGGATTTAAGGTTCTGTCAAGGTACGTCTCTTGTGAATATCAATTGATTGTTTCTCTTCTGAAGTTACATTATGACGCATTCACATACATTATTAATACAGATACATTTGCCAGGGCGAGACGATGAGGCAACCACAAGGGGCTCAAGAGGTCCAGGAGGGAAAAATGCACAATATTACCGTGATTACAGAGCACGGAAGCGAGCGGAGCAGGAAAAAGAGTCGTTGAATAGTATTAGTGATCCTTCTACGACTGCTGATTCTTCTACAATTAACGTCGCAGGTTGCGAAGTTTAACTTCCTCCGCGCGGAAGGACTCCACTCACTATTTTTTTAAAAAATCTTTTTAGTCCTCTTGCAAAACGTAGCTTTTGAAATTTCTGACGTATTCATTTCTAGAATTTAGCTACTTTAGATTCATGCTTGAAAAACGTGTCTTTCGAACTTTCTGACGTATTCATTACTGGAATTTAGCTACGTCTTTAGATTCATGCTTGAAAAATGTAGCTGTTGAACTTTCTGGCGCATTTATTACAAGAATTTAGCTACTTCTTTAGATCCATGCTTGAAAGACGTGTCTTTTGAACTTTCTGACTTATTCATTTCTAGAATTTAGCTACTTCTTTAGATTCATGTTTGCAAGACGTAGCTTTTGAAATTTTTGGCGTATTCATTACTAGAATTTAGCTACTTCTTTAGATTCATGCTTGAAAGACGTAACTTTTGAAATTTTTGGCGTATTCATTACTGGAATTTTGCTAATTCCTTAGATCCATGCCTGAAAAACGTGTCTTTTGAAATTTTTGGCGTATTCATTACTGGAATTTAGCTACTTCTTTAGATTTATGCTTGCAAAACGTAGCTTTTGAACTTTCTGGCGCATTTATTACTAGAATTTAGCTACTTCTTTAGATTCATGTTTGCAAGACGTAGCTTTTGAACTTTCTGGCGTATTCATTACTGGAATTTAGCCACTTCTTTAGATCCATGCCTGAAAAACACGTGACCGAAAAACCAACTATTGTTGTATCTTTTTAGTCTCCTTGAAAAAAGTAGCTTTCTGACACATCGAATTTAGCTACTTCTTGTGGATTCATCCTTGAAAAAAAGAGCGATTCCTCGCTAACAAATAAGAGCGATTTTGTTTTACAAAAATTTGATTGGCAGAAATAGCTCAAACGATTTCCAAACTGTTTGGGCTACAAGCTGATCTATGTTTTCGAATCTTTTATTCTAGAAATCACTTCAAGTCCCAGTTTGGGGAACGAATGTCTTGAAAATCGAAATGATTAAAGCGGGGGAGGGGAGGGGGTCTATCGATGCATGAGCATCGACAAGTCAAGAGGAGAAGACAATTTCTCGGCGCATCGATCCTTTTTAGCCTCGTTAGTGGATTTGTCTGAAGCATCTCTCTCTCTCTATCCATTAGTTACGCGTTTCACTCCCCCCCCTCCTCCCTCTTCTACATAATTGTGCATCGCATTTCCGCAACCCCCGTAATTATTTCACTTAACTTTCGCCTTTCCTCATTTACATCTCTTTGATCTTTTGAAGTGAAAAAGAAAAATTCTTCCTCCCAATGAGGAATTAACTCCACAAACAACGCTGGAGATTTCGCTCCTTATAAGGAAGGAAAAAAAAGAGAAGACGTGCTCAGAATGAGAAAAGGGCCGATAGAGCAACAAGTTAGAAAAGCCTTCATCATCACTTGGTGGATTTGTTATAGCATCTCCTTCCAATTATGAACGTAAATTAAAACAATCGTTTCGATTGTTGTCTATTTTAGAAATGCGCGCACAAAGTAATAAAGATTTTATTTCCTCCTTTTGTACTAGGTGAAGATCGATTAAAAATCACTGCTTTTTGGAATCTTCAGCGCAACATGAGGCTGTTTAAAAACTGGATGGTTCAAATATTTGAAGAAAATTCTTAATGTTAGTAAGCGTTTTATGCTAGACTAGGGGGCTGACGCTCACCGACGATTGCTTTGCGATAGTTGTTGTTTCTTGACAATTCAACCAAAATGCCACCACTTCCCACAACCAAACATTGGATACTATTTAAGATCTATTAGTGGACAAATTATTAGACTATCATTCTATGTAAAATTGTAATTCCCAAGTGATATACTATACAGATTTATTGTATACTAGACAGTATAACTGGTTTGCACTTGTTTATGGTAGTGTATCAATTGGTTAAATTAGACAATATATAATCAGGGTGCGTAGCGTTTTTAAAAAGTTCTTAAAGGTGATTATTTTCAACTTTCGTGTTTTAAAAGCCCTTTAAGGTGCTTTTTTCATTGGGTGTTTTTAAAAAGTACTTAATTTTCCCTTTTTCAAAATGAGATTTTTCCTTTACTATGTTGATTTTTGCTTCGGATTGTGCAAAAAGACACAGTTCACATTGTTCTATTCAACGTTTTCACAATTAATTCAACCAAAATCTATTTCGGCGTATAGTCAGTCCGTAGCGCATGAATACGTCATTCGTTTTATATTATTCAAAATTTCATGATTTTTGACAATTGTCAAAAACAATGCATAAAGGTTGCTGTTGTTTTTTGACATTACTGTTAAAACAAGATAGAACAACCTGATAGAACTTTCCAACCCTGCCTAATTATATTTTTTTAAAGTGCTTAAAAGTATTTTTTGAGGGCTTGAAAAGTGCTTAAAAGGTGCTTATTTTTGTTGAATAATTTGGCTACGCACCGTGATAATATAATTTCGACGATTGAATAAATTAGCCGATATTATATATAAATATAAAATATTTATTATATCAAGCATTATCTTCTATCATATATAATTCTCTTACGTGGCTCCCGAATTTTGGCTGTATTTCTTTTCCGCCGGTGGCAACGTTTGCTTTGTTTTGTTTACGTTTTGAAAACACCAAAACATTCTGCCTTTTAATGATGTGTTTCTGATCTAATATATATAATTCTCTTACGTGGCTCCCACATTTTGGCTGAAGTACTTTGTGTAGCTAAATAAGATTCTTTTTACAGCATTTAAATATTTACTTTATTTTCTTCATATATCAATCAGCAAAGAATTCTGTTAGGTTAAAAACATTTCGCTAAAAAAATAACGAATTCTAAAAGAAATAAAAATAAACAACTTAAAAAATAAAAATGTTGTTGCCAGCCATAGAATTTTTTGAAAGTTAACTTAACTTCTAAATCAAAATGATATAGAAGAGCAACTAGATCAAAATTATGATACCTGAGCGCTTGACGTAACAAATCCTTCAATTCTAAAAGTGTATCGCCAAATGTCCAAATTAACAAATGTGTTTTTTAAGAAATTCTATAAAAAGTTTTAAATAAACAACCTGCTTCTACAACTGCTTCTTGAAGAACTTGGCTCATTGATTTGCGAGCGCTAGCGAGCAGGGGGCGATGCCTCCTAGTATTAGTATATTATAATAATTAGATCAAATTATTGGAAGCACTGTAGTGTTTTAATAATGACATGATTTGCACGAGTTTATAGGCAATCCTTATATATTTAAACATGTAATGGTTTTTTATTCAGGAGATTTTTTATATACTTCCTATTTGTATTTATTTTTTAAGTATTGTACCACAATATTAACCCATTGATATAGGCGCGTAAACTAATGTAAACGTTGGTTTCATCCCAGAAAAAAAATACTGCTGTATAGTATCACACGATAATTATAATTTTACATAGAACCTACCCGACTGTACTACCTGATGATCAAAAACGAGAGATCGCAACTGGTGCTGGAAAAATCGCATCTAATTTCACGGCAGAATTGATAGCCACGGCAATCGAAACGTACATCAATCTTGAACCTTCGGAACAGCTTAGCGAAATCACCATCTTCAGCGACTGCAGGTCTGCCTTACAGGCCCTTTAGCAAAGGTACCTCAAGCCTAATCCTGAATATCATAGAACAACTTGGACAACTTCGTCTCCGGAAAAATTGCTTCTTGCTGTGGATTCCCGCCCATGTGAACCTAGAGTTCAATGAAATAGCTGATTCCTTGGCTAAAAATGCCACAGATCTCAATCAAAATACAATCCCAACCACGTTGGCAGATGCAAATGCTTTTGCAGAGTCAAGACTATTCACCCCTTTAAAAATCAAAGCCCACGATCAAATAACTAATCTTGACATCGATAGGAAGACAGCCACTACTCTCATCAGACTAAGAACAAAACATCATAAAAACATGAACATTTCTACAGATAGGACTAGAAAATATCAAAACTGTGGCAACTGTCTTAATGTGGAACTGACGCCATCTCATGTTTTTAACTGCCCTGCAGTCGCTGCAGGCTTTCACCTCTTAAACTACCCCACAGAAGAGGATTTGTATTCGTTTAATGCCATAGATATAACAAAAACTATTCAAGCACACCATGAAATATGATTCACTAGAGGATACGACACCAACCAACCAACATAGAACCTTATTGCGCGTCTAATACGGGCAGGAACTGTATTTAAAGAAAATTGTTTATCTAAGCAAGCTTTCTCAGCAATCCCGATGATGACTTTGCAATAAATGTTGCTTCGTTACATAAAACTGTTGAGTTGATTTAACTAAAAGGAGCACTTGTGCCAATACTTCCCACGACCCAATATTTCCCTTGTGATACTATTTAAGATCTGCAGTCCATAGTCACATTATTAGATGTACTATAAGATTCTATGTAAAATTATAATTATCTGGTGATACTATACAAGTGTGCTATTTTGACTCGAATGAAACCGGTTTGAATTGGTTTACGCTCCGGTATCGATGGGTTAACATTGCAATGCAATACGGTAAAGATAAATACAAACAGGAATTACATAAATATATAAAAAAATCTCCTGAATAAAAACCCATTACATGTATGTTTAAATATAAAAATTAAGCGTTGCATATAAACTCGTGTAAATTATGATCTAATTATTATAATGAACTAATATAAGGATTGATATAATAAATATTCTATAGTTATATAATATATCGTCTAACGTCGTCGAATCTATATTATGTATCATCTCATTTAATCAGTTGATACAAGAGCGTAAACAAGTGCAAACCGGTTTCAGTCTCATAAAAATAATAAAGCTGTATAGTATCACCTGATAATTAAGATTTAACATAGAATCTTAGAGTGCATCT
Source organism: Parasteatoda tepidariorum (assembly GCF_982258835.1). Taxonomy (NCBI): domain Eukaryota; kingdom Metazoa; phylum Arthropoda; class Arachnida; order Araneae; family Theridiidae; genus Parasteatoda; species Parasteatoda tepidariorum. The sequence continues at coordinate 109,154,985 of NC_141762.1, forward strand.
AATAATTTGGCTAGGGACTATATATTGGTAGAACAAAATTAGTGAGTTCACTGCTGTAGTTTAGTATTTTTGCTTAACAAATGGAAGGGTATATTTTAAGTACAATGTTCGTATTCATCGCTTTGTGCATGAGGCTAAAAATTAAGTTCTAAATCATTTAACGAATTGCTTTAACCGCAATCTAATATATATATAATTCTCTTACGTGACTCCCAAATTTTGGCTGTATTTCTTTTCCGCCGGTGGCAACGTTTGCTTTGTTTTGTTTGAGTTACTATTTCTCTTACACGGCGACAAAAAAAGCCTCATTACAACTCCGCGTGTTGCGAATTCGAACTTTGAATTTTGTATCAATATTGAACTATGACTCACAAGAAGAAGAAACAGGAAGAAACATAGAAAGAATAACTATTTTTTAGCCATCGTTTTACTTTTTTAACTTATCGATTGTTTGTTCTATAATATTTTATATTATGTTGCCAATTTATTACAACTAAACTATTTCTTGCTTTCTTATGAAAGATTACTTATGCGAACCCGCAAAATCCTCCCCACCAACAAATAAATTTTAAACTTTTAATTAATTTTTTTTTTAGACAGGAATTTCTGATTATAAAGATATTTCTAACTCTTCATGTACTTATGTAAAAATGTTTTATAGTCCAGTTTATTTGGTATTTTAATCTTTCTTCTATAACGAGTAATATTCTCCCGTATTCCTTATGAGACAGGGACTGCTGATTTCGGTTTGTAAAAATTTGTTTCTTCAGGCGAAATTTCCAAGGGAAACAGCTTTGGTAAGGGTCTTATTTTTTCTCCATGGATTGTTTTCAATTTCGCAGCTCTTGATATGCCATCTTTGCCGGGATATAACTTTAAGACAACTGCTAAAGGTCAATTTATTATTTTGACATTATCATCGCCAATAAGCACTAAGTCTCCTTCTTTTGAATTGTTATTTGATTCTTTACTACGCTGTACAAGTTGAGCCAAGTATTCTGTTTTGAACCTCTATTTTAGTATTTTGTCGAAAGCGCTTTTTTTTCACGAATTTATTTGACGATTTTTGACTTATATCACGAATTATACTATAGCACATTTCTAGTAGGTTTAAAGAATTACATGCCATTTATTTGAATTCAAATTTATTTTAATGACTTAGTATTTACTAAAAAGATGTAATTTTTTTCAAAAAAAAAAGTATTTATGTGGATTTGAATGATTGTTTTGAATTCTGTGCATTTGCAATGTACCTAAGTTAGTAGTGAGCAAAGCAACCTTGGTTTTCGAAGCAAACCATATAAGATTGCGTAGCAATTTTCGGGGGTTGGCGAGCGTTAGCGAGCAGGTGGCGCAGCTCTTTAGTTTATAATAGTACATTAATGAGATTTGTATTAAACAACAATAATTGCAAAACGGTTCATGAGATCAGGCGCTGATTTAAATAACTTTATCTTAAAATGTAACGTAGAATTACGTTAAATTTTTGCTCCTGTGTTTGCCTAGATTCATTAAAATTGCATTACATTAAAATGAAAAGTTATTCAAATTAGTACAATTACAAATTTAATTACAAATTTACAATTAATTGAGTACAATTTTAAGTTAACACTTCCTACAAAAAAAATATGTTGAAAAGTGTGTCAGCGTTATTGACTGCGGATTAAAATGAGTTTAACCTTATTGGCTATGACATTTTTTTGTTTTTAGGTTTTCATTCTTTTCAAAACAATACCATTCATTCATATGCATGAGTCCTTTAATTCTATTTAGTTGTGCACAAACTATTACAACTCTTATTAAATATATAAAGCCTTTTATTAACGGCACGATAAGATTTAAAAAAATGAAATTAAATAATGAAAGATTAAATGAATAAACAAGACAACGATAATTTTCTTTCATAGAGCATACTTTTGTCTTAATAAAGGTTAAAATATCCCTCAGATATGTATTTCAAGATTTCAATTCTAAATCATCTGATATTGGCAAACGATTTTAGAGAGAATTGCGTCTGAATAGAGAGCGGGAGATCCTTGTAAAGTCTTAGAGAAGGCGGAATATTCCATGAAATTAGGCTTCTCTACTCACAACAATACCCCGGGATCTTTAAAGGACTTCTCATCGTTTTAACTCGAATTCCATTGTATATACCATTTACTCCATTAGAATAGCTTGTTCTATCGTCGTTCCGAATTACACGTTCCGCTCTCATCGCATTTACACAGTCATTTACATGAATTACATTCCCTATTTCTTCCGAACACAAATATTCTAATAAAATTCAATTATTTCAACAAACCCAAGCTATGATTTTTCTGTCACACTAAAATGCCATATAATATGCCAATAAATTGCATATCTACTTTATTAATGTAATACTCATTTAATTAAACAATTCATTTAAATGACTTGATTATTACAGTTCTTTTCTATTATCTTATCGGTGTCAGAAAAAAAAACACAAACTATGATTTTTCCGTCACACTAAAATGCCATATAATATTCCAATAAATTGCATATCTAACTTATTAATATAATACTCATTTAATTAAACCATTCATTTAAATGATTTGTTTATTACAGCTCTTTTATCTTAGAGGAGTCGCAACAAATTCAGAACTTTAATTTTTTTATTAAATTTTTTTTAAGCATAGAACATTTTAAATTTTATTGAAAAAGTATCCATTTTGTAATTGTCATGCCAGTACTATTATCGAGCACTATCTTCGAAATAAAAAAATAAATGAATATATCTTCTATTTTGAATCTTAAAATATTGTTCGCTTAAACAGAGAAAAAATCTGTTTCCTCAAATAAAATAAAAAAATTAATAAAAAATAAAGAATAAGAAAATACTTGCCGCAATGTAATTTTTAACTTGTTATAAGTATACAATTTTTGCACCCTTTAACATTAGCATTTTTAAGATGATTTGGTGAATTATTTTATTTCAAACGGAAATTTGCCTCCTTAAAAACATTATGGTGGGATAGAAAATTATTATAGTTTTGTTTTAAAACATAATAGTGATTTGAACAAAAGTAAAGTTGTAAATTTCTTTTCTTGCAAGTATTGAATTGACGAGGGAAAATTTTACAGTGCAACAGAGCTCGATTTATACTTAAATAATGTTTTTTTTTCTTTTTGAAATAATTTCTGACAACTTACTAACAATCAACAAAGACTTCCCAATTTTGTGGTAAGTGCAATCTTTTCTATCGCAAAAGATCAGCATTCAAAAACATTGTAAAACTACCGGAGTCAAATTTTCAAGATTATTCTGGAACTGCAATACTATATTTTCATAAACACTATGGAATTATTCTGGAAGAACTTAAATGAATACTCTGAAAATATTTTAGAAACAACGTTTTTAAGTACTCTATGAAACTGTTTTTTAGGAATAGAATTTACAAAAATACTACTTAACTATTTTTAGAAACAGTTTTTGTAAGTGCACTATGGAACTACTTCACTCAATAGAACGAATTCTATGGAAATTTTCACTCTATAGAACGAATACTATAAAAGTATTTTTCAAGAATAATATGAAATTACTTTCAAGAACACTATAGAACTATAGTATAAGCAGATTTTTTACAAGCATTATACGAATATTTTTTGAACCTTTATGAATACTTTGAAATTATTTTTCAAAGTATTCATCAGAATACTTTGAATCAGAATTTTAAATAAAACCATGAAATTACTTTTAGAAGCAGAATTTTCAAGAATATTACAGAATAATTTTATAAAGCAGAATTTTCAAGAACAACATGGAACTATTATAGTTCGAAGCATAATTTTTACAAGCACTCTGAAAACTATTCTTAGAAGAATTTTTAAAAATACTATGGAGCAGCATTTTAAAGAATTATTTGGAAACTGTTTAAAACAGAATTATCAAGAAAAATATAGAACTATTATTACAGATTTTTTAAGAAGACTATGGAAATTTTTTTCAAAGCTGAATTCTACTCTGTGGAACAAAAGCTATAAAATAAATTTTCAGAATAAGGAATTTTAGGAAAACTTTTAAATTACTTTTAGAAACTAAATTTTCATGAATATTACAGAACTATTTAAAAAAAAGCAGAAATTTTATAAATAATATGGAACTATTTGGAAACTGAACTTTTATAAACAATGTTCAACTATTTTTGCAAGAATTTTTAAAAATGCTGCGAAATTATTTTTATAATCTTAATTTTTTCTGTTTTTATTCAGTGTTTAGGAACAGAATTCTTAATAATGCTCTGGATCTATTTTTTGAAGTTTATTTTTATTCTATGGAACAAACAGTATGGAACTATTTTATGAAACAGAATTTCCAAGAAAACTAGGAAAATACTTTCAGAAACGGAATTTTCAAAAATACTACTGAATTATTGAATGCAAACTACTTTTCATAAACATCATGTAATTAATTTTAGAAACAGAATTTTCAAGAACATTATGAAACGATTTTTAAAAGCAGAATTTTCAAGAATTCTATGAAATAATTTTAAAAACAATAATATCAAGTATACATAAGAGCTAGTTTTGGAAACAACACTATGGAACTGTTTTTTAGAAGCAGAATTTTCAAGAATACCACTGAATTACTTTTAGCAATAAAATCCTAATCCGTAATTTTTTTTTTTATTGATTATTAAATTAATCTCTCGTTTTACGCGCATTATCATATCTTGAGAATTTAGGAAGAGTGATTCTAGCAGGCTACTTAATGCGTTGCAGATAATGACGTATTTTTGCAAGATCGTTATAAATCTGTATTAAGTTCTATGAAAAACATTGTTTATGTTTGAGTGCTTGAAGGTAGCGAAACACTTCTCGTAGAAGAGAGATTGCTTTTAAAAATTCAACTAATAATCGTCAGTCACGATTTCTGTTATCTACATGAGTTATTTTATAACCGTCGTTGAACAGCAGACTCAATTTTGGTAACGTATTATGTAAACGCCGGCAGCAATGCAAAACAGCTTTAAACCACTATGTTTTTAAGAAATTAAAATTTAGAAGTAAATAAATAGATTCCTGTGAAATGTAATTTTTTTTTTAAATTTTTAATCAGTTTTTATTTCAGTTTATGTTATAAAAAGTAGCATTCCTAATTTAAATAATGTAAGTAGCACTAATTTTAGTTTTAAAATACACTGGTGGACAAAATTAAGAGATGGAAGACATTTTCCCAAATATCTCAAAAAATACTGAATATAAATAAATGAAATTCGGTATGGATATAGCTTATTCCATAATAATAAACACTGGCAAGACCTTTTGCCAGTAAATCCAATGTAGTCTGAACTTAAGGATAAGAGATGACAATAAAAGTGAGGCTTGTACAGTGTGTGTTGCCTCTAGTATGGTGTATGATCACCCCTGACAGACAGCATGCACAAAGAGTATGCCTGCTGTTAATAAGGGAGTTAAGGAGGACTTGTGGAAGACCCTCCCATTCTTCCTCCAGAGTAATTTTTAACTCCAGAATGGTTCTGGGGGGAGGCTGGCGCATCTCAATAGCTCTCCCAAGAGCATCCCAAGCATGTTCAATAGGATTCAGGTCAGGGGATTTAGCTGGCCAATTCATTCGTTGAATATCCTCGCTTTCCAGATACTCATGAGCCATGAGAGCATTATGTGGTCGCGCATTGTCGTCCATTAAAATGAACTCCGGGCCAACAGCGCCCCTTAAAAGACGCACATAGGACCTCCTGCCTGTACATCTGGGCATTCACGGAACCATTGTTAAACACATAGAGCGGTGTGCGGGTATCTTGCATGTGGGAATGAATGTGCGAAAATGCTTTCCAACTCTTAATTTTGTCCACCAGTGTATTTAGTGAAACTTGCATACTTTTCCCATTGCTTATTACAGTTTAAAATCAAATTTCTATATAGATTTTCTTATTTGAAAAGTAACAAGTTCATTTTATAGAATTTGTTATTTGTTCCAATCGAAAATATAAAGAAAGTAAAGATAACATTAGTAATGTAAGCACTACTAAGATAAATAATAACAATTTTCGTTCTGAAATGTATTCGTAATAAGAGCTTTTTCATGACTGAACTGACTATAAAATAGAATCTCTCCATCAATTTGTGTATTCGAAAAGTTGTTAGTTAAAGCATTCGAGAAAAAGTGCTATTTGTTCCGAAAGAAGAAAGAAAGTTAAGCTTAAAAAGAAAAGAAGAGTGTGAAATAGAAAAAAAAGGGGAAAACAATCGTCTACTTCAATTCAATTCCTCGAACGTATTTTGAGGGAATGGCCCTTCATTCCGTTCGATAAAATGTAGACGTCCATTTGACCGTAAGGGGGACCCTTCATTGATATAAATTGAGATCTACTTACAAAGATATTCACTAGGAATGTTTTGGAGACGATTTTATTTTTGGAAAAGATATTTATTCACCTTAAGGTTTTCGGTCATTTAAAAAATGATTTAAAAAAAAAGTGCTTTAACATTCACATAATACCAGTTTGTAGTAAATATTAAATTTTTATTTATCAACACTGATCCAAGCATACACAAAACTGAATGGAATATATGTATGTGTGACCATTATCATCATAGTTGGTCAGACTGCCCAATGTGGGCCAATACCTTCCTCTGAAGATTTATCCATAATGACTTCCGATTTATCTTTGATCTCCAATTATTTTCATTAACCACTTGCGCTGGCAAAGAAAATCACTGACGCGTGTACTAGAGCGGTCAAGTTATAACTCGCTGGGAGGGCAGTGTGCGATGCTTCAGACTGCAGTGCGCACTGTGCGATGCGTGTGCCCACACCCATTCCTTAGGAATAAGATCAATTTCACAATCTTCATTTATGTAATCTTCCTAGTCATCAGAAAAAATTCTTTGTCGGTTTCGGTTGTTGTTGTTGTAGTTCATTTACGTCGCACTAGAGCTGCACAATGGGCTATTGGCGACGGTCTGGGAGACATCCCTGAGGATGATCCGAAGACATGCCATCACAATTTTGATCCTCTGCGGAGGGGATGGCACCCCCGCTGCAGTAACCCGACGACCTGCACGCGAAGTCGAACACTTTACGGTAGAACAGTTTAACGAGGACCATTACCGCACACCCTCTGTCCCTAGGCAGACTAATTAAAGTCGTCACCCACCCGCACACTGACCGCAGCCAGTGATGCTTGACTTCGGTGATGCGGGACTTCCACTGCGGGACTCGTCGGTTTCGGAGGGGGAAAATTATTTCATCAAAGTCACTATCACTACCATCGTGTTTTCTTTTTCTATTTGTCTAAATGATGTCGTCACTTTTGCTTTCCATTTTAAAATGTGGGTTAAATATTTATAACTGTACGCTATGCAGTGCACTGATGATCTGTACTCTGACAACAATTCCACCTGAAGTGTCACGCATGTCGTTTTTGTTTCTGTAACAATTCCATGATGACGTAAATACCACATCGTCGGCGATTCTGTGACAAAAGCATTATGACGTGCGTGGCACGTCTTTCCAGCGCAAGTGGTTAATTGCAAGAAAATCAGACTCCACCGAGTCATCCCATTTCAACAGCGGCCTTTCCCGCTTTTTTGTTCCAGTGGGTTTAAAAAGCATTTTTTTATTGTATTGTCACTCATTCGAATCAGGTGGGCAATCCAATTCATTCTATTTATGTTTATGTATTTTTAAAAAAATCAGATTGCTTATAAATCTTGCACAGTTCAAAGTTAAATCTCCTTCTCCGGTTTATTGTTTTCATTTACACACATTCTCATTACTGCGTAAAATCTTTCTCTCAAATATGGCGGTACAATTTTCCTCCACTTTTGTCATTGTCCAAGCTTCAGAGTCATGTGTCAAGACCGGCCTGACAAGAGTTTTGTAAATTAAGAACTTTGTTTTTCTAGAAAGAAACCTAGTTTTGTATGTGTGACAGAAAAAGTATTAAAAAAAATCTGTTATTTTATTGCAATCGGTGAACAGCCGACACATTTTTTTTGGATTACTAATGTTTAACCCCCTTGCCATTTTGAACTAAATCCAGAAGACAAGGGAACTCCTGGATCGATTATTGAGAGAAATTTGCCTTCTTTGAAGACTTTATGGTGGAACTAACTCGCATTTGCCTTACATGGTGAGGAAAACAAAAATTCCAACTTGCTCCGGACAGCGAATAAATATTTTCATGTTGTAGTTTATTAATAATGATTCTTGGTTTAATTAATTCAATTTAGTAGATTTTCAGCCACCACTATTTTTAAATAATTTGTAGGCTTATATAATTGACCACTTTATAGTAGTTACATCATGCCTATACCTTTTAAAAAGCAAAGCAAAAATAGTCGAATATGTGCGTAATTTATATTGTAGTTATTTACCGTTTTATTAATTCCAACCACAAACCACAAACACCTCACGCAGTTAGCCCGACGGCAAGGGGAGTCTAATCCATGAACTGTCTACCACTTAGGATATTTTACATCAGCACTGTGATCAGTGCGAGCTCGGTGTGTAACTCGTATCGATCAGCCATCGCAGGGATTTGAACCTGGTTCACCTTACTGGTAGGCGAAGACTCTCTCCCCTGAGCCACCATGCTTCAAAATCAGTTATTCCAGAAATTAGTTATATTATATGCAGATTAACTAGGATGATTCGTAAAAGTAAATAGTGTCTCAGATTATCTAGGTAATCAACACATTACTTTATTTAGCACTTATTCTGTTTATTTTCCATGTTAAATTGATCTTTGATGGAATCGGGTGCTTCAATTATCTATTTATTTTTTTCCATCAAAAATATCACTTTTACAACAAATTCGGTGATAGTATCAACCATAGGTAGTGTCAAGACGTGCAAAAAGATTTGAGGGTCTCCAAATCAACCAAAACCACAGTGGCCATCTGATCTGATGTAACTTCAATCTTCTGCTGGCAACGTTATGCCATGGAGCGTTGGTGGCGGAAGTTGAGGTGAACTAGCCAGTCGAGATGGGGTAGCGGGGGGATTTTTTTGACAATTTCTGTTAATGTCTGCATATCACCATTTCTGGTACTAATAATATACTTAACTAATAAATTACATAACTGGTAGAATTACCACTAAGATACAACCTTAACGTAAAGGAAGCATATTACCTTACATTAATGTGTATTTTACCTGTGGAAAACATGCGACACGCTTATCTGCAGATTTATGTGCATACCATATATGGCAGTACTTTTACTTTCGTTACTTGTACTGCCAGTACAAGTAAAAAGTACGTACTTTTACTTGTACTTCGTTACTTTTTAAATTTAGTACTTTTACTTGTACTTTCGTTACTTTTTTGGGGAAAAACAAGTATTTGTAACGGAAATGTCGAATGAAATCGTTACTTTTTCTAAAACTCGGTAAGCTTTCTAAAAAAAAATGCTTTGGAAATGCAATTATTTTGCAAAATGAATAAAAATATTAATTAGCAAATAATTTTCATTTTCGAGTTTTATGCATTTGTTTAATACATTTTAAATAAAAAATTTTGGATTTTTTTATTACGTTTTTCAATTTTCTGTCTGAACTCACTAATAATACAATTTTCGTCTTAATACATTTTTACTAAATACATTTTTACCTAATACATTTTTTACTGTAATTATGTTTATGCCCGACCTTGTCAAACAATGCCCAGTCAAATCTCCAAGAGCTTCAGAACTATTTGTTCTATTGAAAACTATTATAATTACTATTTTAACTCTTGAAAAGACGAAGGAATTAATTTATCCGCTGATACTAAAATTTGTTTACAAATTTTAATTATTCAGTTAGGCAGAAATGTTCGGAAAATGATTTTCTTGCATAACTTCAGCATTAGCCATTGTTACAAATAAAAATATAGACTGCTCTGTTTCAACTTATACTGCACATTCAATTATTTTTTACTAGCTCAAAGATCACAAAGCTTTCTGAAACCCCATGTTTGCTCTTTCTTCCTGTTTGTGCTTTTAAAATGCGTTTCTATAAAGTAAAACAATTTTAAATCATTGGTAATTTAAATAAATAAAAATAAACTAAAAATTAAAATCAATAGATAAAATTTCCTTTTCGTGCAAATCTATAAAAAGTTTGATATTAAAATTATATTTGATTTTAAAATTATATTATACGATTATATTATAAAATTATATTATAATATTCTTCCGAATTTAAAAATAAATTAATGTCCATAACTTTCAAAATTGAAAATAATTAAATAAATAACAACAATTTTGCAAAAACATTAAGGAACGTAAGAATATTATTCAATTAAATTTTAGATTACTTTGAACTTCCTAGAAATCCCTCCTCCGATTTCCTAGAAATGTATTTTTAAATCGTTACTTTTTTTGTTTAGTACCTGTACTTTTACTTCTACTTTTTACTCGTTACTTTTTAAAATAAGAACTTTTTACTTTTTACTCGTTACTTTTTTTAAAAATACTTGTACTTTTACTCGTTACTTTTTAAAAGTAACGTTGCCATGTATGGTGCATACTAGCGGTTTTCGAATTCAAGTGGCAATATAAAAAAACTTAAAAAGATTAAAATTAATATATTTTTATTATTACAATTGCTAGTAGCCCTTTCCGTTGATTTTCAGTTATTAGATTAATCAAAATACGTTTTTAAGTCTTTTTAAAGTAAAGAAGAAATTTTATTTAAATTCCGCATGATAGTCAATCAATGTTTCTGATTATCTTTCACTTTATCGTAATTTTTTTAAAATTATGTTTGATTTAACGTAATGAAACATACGTTTGATGTTAGGATAAATTTTAAGCTGGTCTCGCATTTGTTTTATATATCTATTTTGACATTTAAAATTAATGCATAAAATATTGAAAAAAAATCCAACTAGAACATTAATTTAAATCGACCAGAATTAAAGTTATAATTTTTGTAGAGATGGAAGTAATAAATTGGTTTTTATAAAATTATATATTTGAAAGAAATTAATATTTTGAAACAAGAGATAGTAGAATTGCTTATATTTACTGTTTTAAAAAGTTCAGCAAATTGTTTTAAGTAATACAATGCTTTCCGTAATGTAAATACAAGGTTTTATCGAAATGTGAATAAAAAGGTATTTCGTTAAATAAAAAAGTGTTTCCTAATCATCACCCTTAATATAAATGTTTAGAACCGTTGTCAATGAATGAAGTTAAAATATACATGTTTGGCATCCCAAATTAACTATTTAGAAGGAAGAAACAAGAACGTTATCTAAATCTAAGGAGTAGGAAAGGCCAATCACAGAATATAAAAACCATTTGTCTTTAAATCTGCTGTTTCCTCTAGCAATTAAAAAAGTTTTGATGATTTCAGTACCGTTTTATTCAGTAGAGATTCTATTTTTTTCCTTTTATTTGAGTATAAATATTTTGCAATGTACGCAAAAAGAGATCACTCACTTATCAGAAGAATCAAGTAAGAGCACTAAGGAACTATTTTTCGAAACTGAATATTACACTCCATAGAACGAATACTATGAAAATATTTTTGGAAGCTGATTTTTCAAGAATAATATGGAAATACTGGAACTAGTTTTCAATAACACTCTGGAAACAGATTTTTCACAAACATTACACAATTATTTTAGAAGAACTTCTATGAATGCTTTGAAATTATTTTTGAAAGCAGCATTTTAAGAAAGGAGCTGTTTTTCGAGTATGAATTTTACTTTATGGAGTGAACTATATGAAACTATTTTTAGAATCGGAATTTTAAAGAAAACTGCGGAATTGCTTTTTGAAGCAGAATTTTCAAGAATATTACAGAACTATTTTATGAAGAATAATTTTCAAGAACAATATAGAACACTATTATTGTTAAAATCTTAATTTTTACAAACACTTCGAAACTTTTCTTAGAAGAATTTTTAAAAATACTATAATAAGTCTTAGAAGCAGCATTTTTAAGAATTCCTTTAAAACTGTTTAAAGAAACAGAATTATGTACAGAACTATTTTTACTGATTTTTTAAGAAGACTATGGAAATATTTTTCGAATCTGATTTTTATGCACTAGTGATTTGAAGTTTTTTTTTTCCTTTCCTTTAAGTAATAATTTTTTGCTGTGTACACCAGACTTTTCAAAAGAATTATTAAATATATTTTGTAAGAATGGCATCAATCTAAACTGAGAAAATCATTGATAAAATATTGCGAGAGATTCATTAAAAAAGTCTCAACTGTAATTCTCACAAATGTAAGAAAACTCTCAAAAAACAAATGAGCAAAGTGATTCTTGACCACAGTTCATGTGGTTGTATCAAGCTGCTCGAGGTCCTCTTCTGGGTCACAGCCACAGCTGAATTCTAAAAAAATTCGCTATGTGTCATGTTGGAATAATTAATCCCTATTTTCGAATTATTTTTTAGTAAGTTTCAAAAAATTTTTTTTTTAAAAAAAAGGCAAAAAAGTAAACATGCAAATTGGTAACTGCAAGAAATAAATTTTTCGGTAATATAGATGGAACGAAAAAGGTTTTTTAAAATTTTTTTATATTAAAGTTTAAAGTTTCGTACGGACTAAAGGCTCAAAAATGATGAAATCTGTCTGGCTTGTTAGTCCACAAAATACGTGTCCAAATGAATTCTTACATTACAAAAATGTTTTTCGAATGCGGTTTTGAGAAAAAAAAATGTACTTATTATTAATCTGTCAAAAACTATTTTCATATTGATAACAATTCATTATATGATTTTTATTTATTATGGTTTTTAACACCATTTTATGTGTTAGATAGTATGAACAATTATAATTCATTTTGAAGGCAAGAAAGCATGCTTAATAGATTCTTCGAAAAAGATAGCTGCCAAAAGATAGTCGGATTCGTAGCTGCCAACATGGATAGGAAAAAATCCGATAGATTTTACGTAATGATATAAATTTTATGATAACTGTTGCCAAAGATACTAAATATTTTACACATATCGAATTTTCGGGATTTTCATTGTCATTAAAATACGAAAGCTTTATTACACTAATAACTATAAATGGTCCGCAATATTTTCGATGTGTGATTGGCATTAAATGAATTTGAAATGTTTTTCTAATGTGTTAACTCATAGTCTTTATTAGTAGAAGACAAGTAAATCATAATTGATCATTGAAAGATTTTAATATTTTAAAAAGGGAGTTGTGAATAAAAATGAACTGAAATTTTTAAAACAAAGAGAAAGAAAAACTTTTAACTGATTATTATAAGAGAGGCTCGCTTCATTATGTATTAGTAATACTTTATTTGAATATATCGAGTTATAAATTGAGTAAGAATTCGATTCCAATGAGGAGTTTTTCGAAAACTTACTCAATTTTAGGAAATTTTCTTCTTCTTTTCTTCTCATTGGCACGACAGCCCAGGATGGGCCTTGGCCTTCTCAACAAGTCTATGTCAAGACATTCTTCCCTTAGCCAAGGTTCTCCAGTTTATTATTTTTAAAACTTGTAGGTCCTTTTCAAGGCAGTCTAAAAATCTTAGGTTTGGCCGTCCTCTTTTTCTTGTACCTGTTGGCCTGGCACTGAAAACTTTTTTGGTTGTCCTGCTATCCTCTATTCTTATGTGGCCATTTAATCCTTTGTATTTTGATAAATTTAATGATATCAGGTTCTTTATATGCTTTGTAAAGTTCCGTGTTTGGTCTTCTAAACAATTTTTACTTATTCCACCAAAAATTCTTCGCAGTATTTTTCTCTCAAATCTAGCTATCATATTTTCATCTCTACATGTCATTGTCCAGGTCTCACTTAGGTATAGAGTAACACTTTTGTTTTTCTTTTTATTAGGCTTGACTTAAGATATTTTCTTAGACCATAAAAACACTTATTGGCCATCGTGATTCTCGTGTGTATTTCTTGTGTAGTGTCGTTTTTGTTATTAATCTTCGACCCCAAATAGGTGAAACTACCAACGGCTTCGAATTTGTATGCTCCAATTTCAAACTGTGTTCCTTTATAGCCAACTTTTGTGCAGGGCATATATTTAGTTTTATTTTATTATAGGAAATTTTCTAACAAGGTACAAATGCCTGGTACTATGCCTGTAGGTACTATGCCTGTCAATAATACCAATTAATGTTTAGGATGAATTTGTTTTGGTTTTTAATTCAATTTAAGAATGTTACCCGTGTGCCCTAACTCTCAATTACCATAAACTCAAATGATACTCGGCTGTAAGAGTTTGAACTCAATAACTAAGAACTAATAAGTAAGTTCTCGCAAAATATTAAAATGCAAACAAATTATTAGAAGAGAACTTCACTGTTGAGTAATTCTAAGTTATCTTCTCATGGTTTATTCTCATTTGTATATTTTAAAATTTTCTTTACAGTATTTGAAACTTTATTCTAGGTTTGTCAGAACTCACTTTTTCTACTCTTTAAATTTTAAATTAATAATAAAGGAAAAGGAGAATTTGCGATGAAACTTTTTTTCTGCGTTACGGTGCCCTCTTAAGATAAGACAAAAAATAATTTTTTTTTATACATTTTTTCCAAAGCCATCTAATTTTAGTACTATAGCTACAAACTTATAAATTAAATTTAAATAAGATTATAACTAATTATTTCTTATGAGATAAAAATTTCCGACTTTAAATTTTAATTTGAAATATTTTGCAAAACTTAAAATTTATAGCATCCTTATTTATAGTCAACTCTTAAGAATGTTTCCTAGTTTCACTAAAAAAAAAAATGGTTATTTAAATGTTGCTGAAACTACAAAGACATGAAAGAAAAGAAAGACATTTTTTTAAAAAAAAGCACTTATGATGATTTCAAAAATTTTTTTTTAACAAGCACTTATGATGATTTCAAAAATATTTTTATTTTAAAAAGCACTTATGATGATTTCAAAAAATTTTTTTATTTATAAAAGCACTTATGATGATTTTGAAAATTTTTTTTTTAAAAAAGCACTTATGATGATTTCAAAAATATATTTATTTTTTTAAAAAAAGCACTTATGATTTCAAAAATATTTTTTTTCTCAGAATAAATAGATAAAAATAAATAAAGTACGTAAAAAAAAAATTCTAATTTGGGTGAGTGAATGTTGAGTAATGAAGAATTGACACCAGGTCACCATGCATTGATAATGAGGTGGGAAACATAATTTTCTTTATTCACTTCATTACCCTAATAACTGTAACTGTTGGGGAAAAACTATTAATGATAGAGCTAAATGAAAATGATGCTTTGTAGAAAGGGACCCGACAATAGAATGAAGGTTCTGCCCAATGGTGCAATAAAGTTCGCAAGGTTTCGGAATAGAATGAAAAAGAAAAAAACAATATGGGGGGGCCTTCTTCACACTTGTATCAAAGGAGTAATGGAGAAAGACGTGATCAAGTCTAAGTGCTATTCTTACGTAAACTTTATAAAAGAGAAGATGCGGGGGTCATATCCACATTGCATAAAATAATTTTACTAATTCTATGAAACTGAAAGAGGCAATTATGCATCCTTGTGATAGACTCGTAAAATTTTCCGCAATAAAACTAAATTTGATTAATAAAAAAATAGAATTGACTGTCTAAATTTCAATATAAATAAAACTAAATTTGATTATCTAAATATCTATGTAATTGAAACTAAATATCATAAAATGTATGAATAAAACTAAGCATGGATTTTAGCATAAGCAAAACTGAAATTTATTGAATAAATTTCAATGCAAATGAAACTAAGTTTCTTTAATTAAATTTCAGCATAAATGTAGCTAAATTTTTGTAAAAATAAAACTAAATGTGACTGATTTGATTGGGTAAATTTAGGTATAAATTAAACTAAATTTGATAAGATTTCAGCATAAAAAAATACAAACAAGAATTCGGTATAACTAACACTAAATTTGAATGACTCAATTTTAGTTCAATTTCTACGAGAATAAATAAATCTAAATTATTGACTAAATTTTACAAATAAAAATTTATGTGATTGAACAAATCTCAGTATAAACGAAACTAAAATTGATTGTCAAATTTTAATTGACAAATTTTAAAATTGGACAAATCTTAATATAAATTAAATTAAATATAATTAAATTTCAGAAAAAATAAAGCTAAATTTCTGCTAAAATAAAATTAAATTTGATTGCTTTCATTGGTTAAATTTAGGCTTAAATAAAACTAAATTTGATTGACAAGATTTCAGCGTAAATAAAACCAAGTTTTACGGACAAGAATACAGTATAAATAACACTAAATTTAAATGACTCAAATTTAGTTAAATTTCTGTAAGAATAATAAATTTAACAAATAAAACTAAATAGGACTGAACAAATTTCATTATAAACAGAACTGAAATTTATTAACTATAGTTCAATGTAAATGAAACTTAGCTACATTTATGCTGAGATTTATTTAATGAAATTAAGTTTCTGTTAAAATAAAATTTGACTGATTTGATTGAGTAAATTTAGGTATAAATAAAACTAAAATTGAATGGCAAGATTTCAGCATAAAAAATAATTTTACGGATAAGAATTCAGTTTGAATGACACTAAATTTAAACGACTCAATTTTAGTTTCATTTCTAGAAGAATAAATAAATCTGAATATTTGACTAAATTTAACAAATAAAACTAAATATGATTGAATAAATTTCGGTATAAACAGAACTGAAATTGATTGACATTTCAATGAAAATGAAACTAAATTTCATTAAATAATTTTCAGCATGAATGAAGCTAAATTTCTGTTGAAATAAAACTAAATTTTAATTGACTAGTTTCAGGTATAACGAAAACTAAATTTGATTTGAAAAGATAAGATTTCAGCATAAAAACAATACTGACAAGAATTCAGAATAAATAACACTAAATTTAAATGACTCAATTTCAGTTCAATTTTTATAAATTATATAAATCTAAAAGATTGACTAAATTTTACAAAAAAAAAACATAATTTATTTCATTATAAACGAATCTGAAATTGATTGATTAAATTTCAGTATAAATGAAATTCAATTTCGGTATTGATAAAATTGAATTTGTTCAACTTAAATTTCAGATATTCGAATGCTGAAAATATAATCATAACTGACTTAATTGGAACATATTTTAGACTTGATAATTGAAATTTTATGGTATTACATTTGATTTGGTTAACGAAAGTATTTGAGTAAACGGAACACTGGATTTTCAGTTATACGTATAGGGTAAACCAACCAGTGAAGGAACACTACCCAGTGAAGGAACATTTCATATATATTGATTAAAAATAAGAATTAGAACGTTTTTCTTTAGATTGATTGGTAACAATTGCTTACTGCCAAACAATAGGAAGTCATTTAGCAATGTTTTGGATTACCTTGTTTAAATAGACTTCTCTGGAAAATTTTTTGATTTTGTTATTATCTCTGCAACACTTTGTTTCTTTGAAAAAATTATAAGGTGAGTGTTTGTATTTATATGCTTGAAGTGGAATTAATTGCATCTAATAGTTTTATTTTTCTCACTCTGAAAAAGAGAATTCAAAATATAGTTATTGAAGTTACGTTTTATTTTATTGTGAAGCATCATAGCATAATAAAGTACTGAGATAAGGGGGTGTTTACTCACTGGATCACCAAACGATGAAAAACCAGTGAGGGAACAAGTGTTCCTTTACTGTTTTTTTTTCTAAATTAATGAAAATAAAAGATAAACTTTAATTTTCTTGTACCTTTACTGATGTTTCGCATCAAAAGTATGTTAAAAATACGAAAAACAACTTCTAACCAGTGAGGGAACAGGCATGTTGCCTCACTGGCATGTTCCCTTTTTTAAAAAAATCCTACTATCAGTTCACACACTCTCCCCATATATCTTGTTCAAATTTTTAATCTTTCATAAATTCTAATATATATAATTCTCTTACGTGGCTCCCAAAGTTTGGCTGTATTTCTTTTCCGCCGGTGGCAACGTTTGCTTTGTTTTGTTTACGTTACTATTTCTCTTACACGGCGAATCAATCAATGATTGCCGCTAAAAATGTCACATGCCAAATCTAGCTGAGGTGGCTCAACATATAGCGCTTTTAAAAACGGAAACTGAAATATCTAAAGAGTATCAGCTGCGGCAATCTCATACTATTAAGCTAGGCAGAAGTGAGTAGTCTTTGTCGATAGATCTCTATTTTAGTATTTTGTCGAAAGCGCTTTTTTTCACGAATTTATATATTACGAATTTATTTGACGATTTTTGATTTATATCACGAATTATACTATAGCACATTTCTAATAGGTTTAACGAATTACATGTCATTTATTTGAATTCAAATTTATTTTAATGACTTAGTATTTACTAAAAAGATGTAATTTTTTTTAAAAAGAAAAGTTTTACATGGATTTGAATGATTGTTTTGAATTCTTAGAATTTTGTGCATTTACAATGTACTTAAATCAGTAGCGAGCGAAGCGAGCTTGGTTTGCGAAGCAAACCATATAAGATTGCGTAGCAATTTTCGGGGGTTGGCGAGCGATAGCGAGCAGAGGGCTCAGCCCACTAGTACTTTTTATTCATTCATTCAAGTTCAAATGCATTTTTTTAAACTAGACGTGGATGACACTTCATTTTAATACAGTTTTGTCAAATATTAATTAATTAATTAATTAATTTTAGCTTCATATCGGAGAAAAAATTTTAATCATTTAATAAAAAGTAACTGAAATAAAATTTTTCTTCGATGACCTAAGGAGGAATTTAATTTTTGTATATATTAATTGTTTTAATGAAACGGGGTATCTTATATAGATAAAAGGGCCAAACTACTTGACTACTTACCTAAAACTACCTGGGGTTATGGGGTACCTGCCAAACTAGACCTTTCCCTTATTCTTATAAGGTTCTATACATATGTTTCTATTAGAATAACGTATGAATGATTAAATAATCATTTAAATAGGATTAAATTAGAAAAACTCAATGTTCCATACTTCCGGAGAAAAAAAATTTTCATTACAGTGAAAGGAAAAACGAGGGGGGGGGCAAATAAGTGTTGCGAGTGTTTAAATTAGTAATTAGTAAATAAAATTAATTATAAGAATTTAACTAGAGGGTTATAAAAATGAGTCCTATTGGAGGTTAGGTGAGTGCTAGAAAGTTTGAGACCGAAGAAAATGTTTTTAAAAATTCTTTCCGTGATTTATTAGAGTTATGACATCGAAGTTTACAATTTAACATAGATAGAATCGACACACTATTCTTTTAATAATTGTTGCGACTTCATTTTGTGGCTGCTTTACATGCTCATTTAACTTATAATCAATTTGTCTTCCAATAAATAATTAAACTGTAATTTTTTTTAAATTTTGAAAAAAATTTAAAAAATTCACAATTTTTAAATTAAGACTTTTTTTATTTGAACATATTTTCAAATTTTTTTTCTTAAAGCTTACACTATTGCATTCATTTGCTGATATATCAATTAGAATATTTTTTATCGATTATTTTGGAAAAAAATTAGGGAAAAAAAAGGTTAAAAAATTCCTGTTAAGTATATATAACATGCTGTAAAAATTGTAATACCTCATAAAATTCTTTTTCCATGCACAGTTTAAATAAGTGTATTATACTTAAGATAAAAAAGTTTACTTTAAAGCTTTATCTCAAATAGAAAAAAATTCCTCAGGAATATAAGATTAAAACACAAAATTATCATCTATGAGAAAAAGTACTTTAAAGTCTGTCTGTTGATCAAGTTTTTGTATTAGAGCAATTTAAAATCATTCATAACTTTGTTAAAAATGTAGATAGAGAGATGATTTTTTTCAGCGCATTTAAAATAGTTTGAAGTTTTATTTTAAGCAATTAAAAAAAAAATCTATATTTTGGTCATTTTTTGGGTACTGTGATCCCTTAAAAGTGAAACTTTTTTACAGAATAAACCCTAGCTCCTTTTCCTTCTGTTCATTTTGATTAAAATAAATATCTTAGAGGAATCCAGAAAAAAATTCGAGCCAACAAATATAAGTAAGAAAAGAAAAATATTATTCAAAAAGTTGGGAGTTAAATCGGGTTAGTATAAAGAATAAAAATATTCGCATCGAGAGAAAGCTTTTTCCCCTTACTAATCACATGACCTCAACACATATTTTCCTCTCGCGAGCTCTTTTATGCTAATCTATTTTTATTCTTTTGTTAACATAAAAATCATTCTCTTAAAGGAAGTGTTTTAAGTGAATTGGACACCATGTCTATTTGAAACAGCAGACGAATAAAAAAACATGAGGGTGTGTTGGATAAAAGGCAAATCTCCACATTTTGTAAATAGGAATAAAAAATGGCAACTTAAGGCAAGTTGTTCGGGGATTTTGTCGTCCTATGAGATGACGATCGTTTTTGGCGAATAATATATCACTCTAGGAGGCTCCGCCCCCTGCTCGCTGACGCTCGCCAACCCCCGAGAATTGCTACGCAATCCTATGTGGTTCACG
The DNA here is from genome assembly GCF_982258835.1 of Parasteatoda tepidariorum. Lineage (NCBI taxonomy): Eukaryota > Metazoa > Arthropoda > Arachnida > Araneae > Theridiidae > Parasteatoda > Parasteatoda tepidariorum. The sequence continues at coordinate 109,175,402 of NC_141762.1, forward strand.
CCGTGAACCATGGCTCGCCAATGAACACAATGTTCTAGCACAAAGACATAGTATATTATCATCAAAGACATAGTATTTTCTCATCAAAGACATAGTATTGTACTTATGTAGAAGAATTCTATCAATGTTCTTATTGGCTTTTAAAAAAGTATATTAGCTAATTAGATTGTACAAGGTGAAAAAATCAAAACATTAGCGTAAATTATCAAATATTGCATTTACTCACCTAAATTCAACTAAATGTGTATAATAAATTAGTTAATGCTGGAAATTCTGAAAGTTTTAGAAAAAAAATTTATTATTTAAAAATATAAACTTTAAACCCTAACTTTTCCTTGTGAGATAATAACCCTCAAAAAGTCTTTCATTTTCAAGAACACAAAAATTTGTTTTATCGCCAAATGAAATATTTCTTGGTGATCAGCATTATTGAAATCAATTTCTATATTAATTAACATTTGTGAAAAGTGCATAACATTTTAGAACAAATTAAGGATGTTTTACATACAATAAATTAAAATGTATGGCTGTTAGCATTACCCGAGAAATACCACGTGGATGTCGCCATGCTGCATTTCTAATCGGGAAGTTTTGATTTTGGCAGTTCCCCTTGCCTACTGCCAATAGAAGTTTCAATTAAATTTTTTCCAAAAAACATTTTTTTCTGCAAAGCTCTAAGAAATTAACACTAAGCATTTAGAATTTCTTTGAAAACACAATTATAGATTTGGCATCTTGGAGCAATTACTGAAAGGCTGTCAAATGACTTAACTCTTGACAGGCCAACATAAAATTGTCCATGACTAAAAACTTGTTTAGTCAATACTAAACTGATTTTCTCAAAAGTCTGACCTTGTGACTTATTTATAGCCTGATTAATTCCTAATTGAGTTTAAATTAAATATTATCATGTTTTTAGGGTATGAATCTGAATTGAACAACCTGATAATGCTCACTCTGGTTATTGTTTCCGCTTTTAAAAGCGCTATATGTTGAGCCACCTCATGTAACATTTGCCATGTGACATTTTTAGCAGCAATCATTGGTCGATTTTCTAACGTTGCCATTCGGGGAGTTGCAATGAGGCTTTTTTTTGGTGCCGTGTAAGAGAAATATATATATAGATTTTACTTTTTGTGTTTGTAAGATGGAATCTTGCAATCGGAATTCCGACCCCTTTCTGACTAGGTAGAGTGCTAAAATCATTTAATACGTTGAACTCCATTTTATAAAATTTAATGATTATTAAATTCTAATTATTTATCTTTATGGTGCATTTTAAACTGCGTCCAACATTACCAAAGAAGAAGAAAAACTTTGAAAAAAATAATATACGAATTAAAGTTATAACAATTTTAATATATATATTATTTATTTTATTACAGTCGTTGAACAGTCGACCCAATTTTGGGTTTACAAATATTAATGTTCAACTCCGTAGCCTTGTCATTTTGATTACATTCCAGAAGACTAGGGAATTCCTGGATCAAGTATTGGGAGAAATTTGCTTTCGGGAAGGACTTTTTGATGGAACTAACCCGCATTTGCGTTACATGGAGAGGAAAACCACAAAACCCTCCGTCAGCACTTTTTACGTCAGCACTCTGGTCGGTGCGAGACCGGGTGTGGAATTCAAAGAGAACAGCCATTGCGGGGATTCGAACCCGGTTAACCTCATTGAATGGTGGACGCTCTATCGCCTGAGCCACCACGGCTCTCTTGCATATAATAATTATTTTTACATACAAAAAAATTTAAATACATTGTCATAAAATCTCTCTCTAAATCTCTTTAAAAATTAAGTAGATTACGATAAACTAAGTGAAACCTCCTCTTAAAATTGTTCTGCCCTCTTTTCGTTATGATATTGAGTCAACAATACCATAAACTCTTTACCATAACCTCTTACCATAACCTTTGTACATTTTCTCTTTCTTGCTTTCACTATACAGAACATAGTTTGACGATTCCAAACTATAGTTTTCAGTTTTTTTTTATTTACGTTTGACCTTTAAAGTTTTATTACTGTCAGTGGATTAGTAATGATTATACATAAGTTGGTTTTACTTGCTTCTAATATATAACTAATTAAAAAAAATTTTCTCTATAAAGTGTAAACGCAAAACAAAGATTGATTGAAGAACGGGGAGAAGATGAAAGAGAAATGTTTCAAAAGAATTGAAATATAAAATTGAAAAGATAACATTCATGGAGTGTGAAAGCATGACTGTGATCAAAACATGATTAGACACGTGCTCTCGAGAAGAGCTTCTCTTTCTTTTGTGACTGCGCGAGACTTTTTTTTTTAACTCTGGGGAAGGGGGGGGGGAGAGCGACTGGGAAAAAAAACCCACACTTCAATTGTATAAAAACTTCCGCATTTAAAATTGGAATAAATTTAGAATTAGCGTGATTATTTCCTTTCCTTCAGAAACATTTGAAGCAGTCATCGGAAGTAACCCACCACAAATCAATGGCGGATCCAGCGGGAGGGGGGGGGCGTCATTGGGGTCATGATCCCCCCCCCCAAATTGAAAAATAAAAATTAAAATTTTTTTAATCGTTTACAAAAGAAATAAAATATTTTAAAAATTATTTAAGGGAGCATAAGGGGGAATCTGAGTCTATGACTCCCCAGGAAAAACTTCTGGATCCGCCCCTGCTACAAATAGTGAAACTACTGTAGTCGCTACTGTTTTTCATAGTTTGTAGTGAAGTGTGCTACAGTTAAAAAAAATAGTGATGGGAATGCCTTTGTTTTGAAGTCTTTTAAGCGTTAGGTAAGAAACAGTGGCGGATACACCGGAGGGTCATAGAGGTCATGACCCCCCCCAATTGAAAAAAAGAAATAAAAATAATTCTTTTAATGGTTTACAAAAGAAATAAAATATTTAAAAGAATTATTTAGGGGGGCATATACACCTAAAAGGTCAGAAAAATAGTTTTTTCCATCTAATTATGTTCTTTATTATTATTATCTTTATTATTATGTTATGCCAGTTAGTGGAGCAACAGCAGAACGTTCCTTTTGAAATCTTCGACGTCTCAAAACTTGGCTTAGAGCAACTGAAAATCAAGAACGATTAAATAGACACACGTTACTAAGCATTCATCGAGAAATTGATTTGTATGTTGAAAAAATCATTGACTGATTTGCCAAAGTTTCTAAAATACGCATTACATTTATTATTTAAAGATGTTGAACACTTAAATTATTTATGTATTGTTCTACTGTTCATTATAAAAAAAATAAATGAGAAGTATATCATTAAAAACCCCAAATTTTTTTTCTTCAAAATAATATTAAAAAGAATTTTTTTTTATAAAAAAAATTTATTGTGGGGGGGATCTGAGTCTATACCCCCCCCCAGGACAAATTTCTGGATCCGCCCCTAATAAGAAACTATATTACAGTGAAGCCTGTCAAGTTGACCAACGATCTAAATTAAGATCTTTTCATCAAAATTCGAATTTAACACCTCATATAAAAGTGAGGCAAAACTTGTTGACCACTTGTCTATTCTCATTTATTGGATACGAAAATATATTTCGGTGAAACCTATAATGATTATCACCCTTGTAAACTGACCACCCGTCTAAGTTTAGTTTTTTTTTAAAAATCAAGAGCTGAATTTATTCCATATAATTAAATATGAGCAAGGAGTAAACTACAATAAATTTTAAAATGTAATTTAAATATACTTAAAAATTTAATTATTTATTATTGATATTAAAAAAATATTAATAACAAAATATACGAATTATTTTTGTTATAATTCATTAAATATTAACGAGTCATTTCATAACTAATCAGTGTCCCATAGTGGACTGATCGTTAAGACACGGTTCCTAGCAGATCACCGAAGTCAAGCATCACTGGCTGCGGTCAGTGTGCGGGTGGGTGACCCCTTGGATCAGTCTGCGTAGGGATCGAGGGTGTGCGGTATGGGTCCTCGTTAAACTGTTCTACCGTAAAGTGCCCGACTTCGCGTGCAGGTGGTTGGGCTTCCGAAGCGGGGGTGCCATCCCCTCTGCAGATAATCAAAGTTGTGATGGCATGTCTTCGGATCATCCTCAGGGATGTTTCCCAGACGGTCGCCAATAGCCCATTGTGCAGCTCTAGTGCGGCGTAAATAAACTGCAACAACATAACTAATCATTAAATTTATGTAACACATTGTAATTTATTCTGTTAATAATCTCATTTTTTTAAGGATGTATCCATGATTCTCCGAAAACCTAACAATATCGTGTCCAAACAACAAGGCTGGTTTCAGATAAAAAGTTATTTTTTATGCTTTTAAGTAGTGGTTCGGTGTAGCGTACTACACGTAGTGAAACTACTAAAGTTGCTATTTTTTTTTCGTAGTTTGTAGTGCAGTGTGCTACTTTAAAAAAAAGTAGTGTAGTTAATAGTGCTGCACGAAAAAAACAATATTTTGTACCGATTCCTGGCAATTTCTATTTATGTTGGTTTAAAAAAGAAATACGGTTCTAATTTTTCGAAAACTAATAATAGGTAGTAATAGTCCCCTTGCCATCAGGCTATCCGTGTGAGCATCTCGTGGTCTTCCTCTCCGTGTAACGCAAATGCGGGTTAGCTCCTTCACAAAGTCCTCCATGAAGGCAAATTTCTCTCAACACTTGATCCAGGAGTTCCCTTGTCTTCTGGATTAAATTCAAAAAGGACAACTCTAAAGAGTTAAACATTAGCAGTTGTAAACCCAAAAAATTGTGTCGGCTGTTCAACGATTGTTACAAAATAATATAAAATTAAAAGTACTAATAATAAGAAGAAAAAAGGATATGATATCAATTTTTCGACTTCGCGGGTTGGTCAATGGATGCAATGAAAATGACTTTAATAGTTGGAGCTGAGCGTTAATAGAAATGACGTGTTTAAATTCACGTCGAATTAATACTTAAACTAGCCATTACGAAAAATAGATTATTAATCACTGCGGTCACAGTTTCACATGCGAATGCGTTATTTAAAAGTAAAGGAACGTATTTTCGATGGCCTTTACCTCTTAGAGGAAATAAAAGAGTAATAAACAATTAAAAAACTGCAAGTATTTGATAATTCTGCATTTTTTAATTTCAATATTCGCTGTCGAAAAATTTAAATGAAGAAATTTGAAGAAAAAAAATTTTTTTGGAATAACAAACTGTCTCATGTAAATATGATTAAATATTTTTCAACAATTCTTAGGGTTTAATATAAGCCTATTTTTTTATACAAAACCATATTGAACATAGGTTTAAATTAATTTATAACATATAGGTGTATATATATTATTTATAATATTTATATATTATTTATAATATTTATATATTATTTATAATATTTATATATTTATAATTATATATTTATATTTATGTATTATTTATAATAGCCTATATATTATTTATAGTATAAAGGTAATAATAGGAGTAAATTAATTTACAAATTAGTTTACATAGGTGCAATTTAGCAAAGATCGTTTATTTAAAGTTATGAATACATTTCGAAAGTAGTTTGTAGTCATCATCATAGTTGGCCAGACAGCTCAATGTGAGCCAATGCCTTCGTCTGAAGATTTCTCCATGACGACTTCCGATTTATCTTTGATCTCCAATTTTTTTCATTAATTGCGAGAAAATCAGACTCCACTAAGTCAGCACCTCTCAACCACGGGCTTCCCCTCTTTCTTTTTCCAGTGGGTCTAAAAAGCAGTATCTTCTTTATTGTGTTGTCGTCACTCATTCGAATCACGTGGGCAATCCAATTCATTCTTTTTATTCTTATGTATTTAATAATATCAGGTTGTTAATAAATCTTGTACAGTTCAAAGTTAAATCTCCTTATTACACCACCAAGTATACCCAGCAAAATCTTTTTGTAACAAAGTAGTTGTAGTTTTAGTTAACTACAAAATTGATATATCTTTCTATATGTAACTTCCCGACTACTGACCGTAACTAAGAGACTCAAGCACTGGTTAAATAATGTTTTGTGATGATATTAATATTTTATTTGTGTTATAAATTTTAAATAAATGTTTTCTTTTTTAAATTAATCATTTAACGATGGAAAAGATGTTTCGGAAGTGAACATAATCAAAGACTATATTATTATTTCCCATTGGAAAAATGGGTCTTGGTTTAGGATGGATGGCGTTCAACTTTGCTCAAGAGTGATAGTGAACAGTGCGCATGCGTCGTCATTGCGTGCGTAGTTATGGCGACCGCTGCTGTTTTTCTTTTGTCGTCTTTTCACTAGCAGACATTTTTAATGTATTAACATAATAATTTAAAGTGCTTTTATATTCTTTTTATTATTAACGTATCATGACTGGCTTGACGGTGATTTTAATATAAATGGATGGGTGATCTAATGTAAACAATAACAAGCGTCCTTAAACCGGAAGAAATTTAGGAAATTTCCGGTGTATCCCTCCGCTTATGTTATGACTACGAGGGGATGTGTGAACAAGCCTAATATTCTATGCAGTTTTGTTATTGTAATTCGGGTTCAAATCTAAACATACTTGTACCATTCATAAGAGCTTTCAGAAATGTATTGATTCTCAGAGGTCGTAAGGCCAAAAAAAATTTTGGAAAGTAAATATCTCATTGTGAATAATTCTTAAGGTTTGCCATGTTTCGTATTTTATCCCTTATTTGGCTACATTTGAATAAAATGTCGCCAAAAATATCTTTTTAAGATAGCCTAATTAGAAAATATTCTAATGATTATAATATTAATAGATAATGTTGAAGTTTAAAGGCTGAAAGAAAGAACTCGGTACATGTGAAATACTGCAAAAGATATGATGCAATAATATGATGGCGCGTATTTTCAATCTGCGGCGTAAAAATATATCGGAAGCAGTAACCCGGAAGTCTTGCGAGAGCAATTTAACCACTATCGCCACCACCCTTAGCTTTACACGATCACTGAAGAATGAAAAGTATTTTGTGACGTCTTGAAACACGTTACATAGGCAGGATTTGAAAACCAATCCAACGACAAACATCAATGGATACATTTATTGCAACCCGTGATTTGAAATGATGTGGCGTTTGGTTTAACGGAGTCAATCCAGAAAGAAAAAGTATTCAACCCATGAGTAACCAGCAATAGTAATAAGTCGGTCAAACCTTTTTTTTTTTACTTTATTTAATTTCTTTTATTTATAATTATTATTATAAAAATGAAAGGCTTGAAATTTTTTCCAGAGTAATTAGCTTAATCGATGGCGGTAGAGTTAATTATATTTCTCATCAGTCGCATATAAATTTTCTTTAATTCTCGTCGTTCTCTCAATTAAAGCCTCGTTGAATTTCTATAATTACTTTCAAAAATAGAGAACGCGTGTCGTTTTTCATCAATGGAAGCATTTCTTTCGAAAACAGGGAATAATAATTGACGCGTTTATTGCAATTGCATCATTTCGAAATGAATTTTCAGCAGGACTTCAATTTTAAAGAGGGTCATTTCGTCATTTATCAATTCTGTGGGTAAAGTACTACTTTTAATTGTTAAGGGACTTGGAGGAAGTACTCTTTTGGAATAGAAATGAAAATGTAATTTGTGTAATGTGATGAAAAAAGTTTCTTCAGTGATGTCGATAATAAGCTTAAAATTCTTGAGATCCTAACAAGAGCAGTCAATCATTTAATAAAGATCATCAATTTCAATGCCTGGAATTTTTTTTTTTTGAAAAAAAAAACATTTATTTAAATAAATAAAGTCGAAATGCTGAAGTTAAGGAAATGTGTCTTCCTTTAAAGAACAAAATATATGTAAAGTAATAAATAATTAAAGTAGACTAAGTAGAAAATACAGTCATTGCAAACAATGCTCGGGGTATATAATAGGAAAAGTATGAGAATTGAGAACTTTTATATACTTAGGAATACAATTGCCTTGTATATTATCATTGTATGGAATGGCATATTCTATTTGGACAAGGCACAATGGTATGGTTTGGCAAATGTAAATGACATAGAAAATGAGCGTCACTTTTCCTTCATTTCCTTGGCTATAATAGTTAAGATAGTCTGCAAAAATGATGACTAGACGTTAATAGTTAAGAAGTTATTATTTGACGTCCGAAGTGTTGTGGTAAAGGTTGTTTCAAATAACTTGCTCGACTTATCATTCCAGCTTCAGAATACTACAGTCTCTGGTCAAATTATTAGACGCACTGTAAGATTCGATGTAAAATCTTGATAATCAGGTGATACTATACAGCTTTATTGCTTTTGCGTGACTGAAACCGGTTTGCACTTGTTTACGTTATTTATTATCAATGGGTTAAATTAGACGATATGTCATATAAATTCGAAGCGATAGGGTAAATTAGACGATATATTATATAAATATAGAACATTTATTATAACAAGCATTATAATAGCTTATTATAATAATTAGACCCAATTATTAGACGCACTGTAATGTTTTAATAATTATACAAGGAAGCTCCGCCCCCTGCTCGCTAACGCTTGCCAACCCCCGAGAATTGCTGCGCAATCCTATGTGGTTCATGCCGTGAACCATGGCTCGCTGCTCTCGCTCGCCTATGAACACAATGTTCTAGCACTAAGACATAAGTACAATACTGTGTCTTTGATGATAATATATTATGTAGAAGAATTCTACCAATGTTCTTATTGGCTTTTAAAAAAGTATACTAGCTATTTAGATTGTACATGGTGAAAAAAATCAAAACATTAGCTAAATAAGAAACATATTAGCAAAATAAATTATCAAATATTGCTTCACTAATATTCTGCATTTTAAAGCGTGAAAATTCAATGCGTAAATAAACACGAAATATAAAAAAATTCAATGCATTCAATACAAACACTTAAACGTTTTTTAGACGTTTAGGTAGCTCCCAGTAGAAAAATATCAATTCAACAGCGGCCTTTTAAAGCATTCTCACTTCAATTAATTAATTAATTCCTAATTGAGTTTCAATTAAATATAGTCATGTTTTTAGTGCATGAATCTGAATTGAACAACCTGATAATGCTCACTCTGGTTACTTTAGCCATATGATGCTCACTACGTGCTCTTGCGCGCCGAATTCAATCAATTAAAAATGAAAACTGTTGCCAGCGCGAGAAAAGAAATATCATCGGTTTTATTGATACATACATACGTACGTACGTATTAGCGTTTTATATAATATAAATGATTTTCCACGAGTTTATGGGCGATACTTTTATATTTAAACATACAAGTAAATGGGTTTTTATTCAGAGGAGTTTTTAGGTAATTCCTATCTGTATTTATTTTTAACGTATTGCGTCACAATGTTAACCCATTGATACAGGAGGTTAAACAAATCATCCGAGTAAAAACACTAAAGGTGAAAAGTATCACATGATAATTATAATTTTGCATACAATCTTATAGTGCGTCCGATAATATGGCAGGGAGACTGTAGACTCCCAAATTCCATTTTATGGGACACATTTTGCCGTTTAATGTTTAGTCAACAACTCTTTCGAACATTTTTGCAGGTGAAAATGGTATCGGAATGGCAAGGTCAAAAGACATATTCTATTTTGTCAAACAGAAACCGCTGCTGGTTGACGTCGATCATTTTAAAGCTTGAATTCCAAAACTGAATCCTCCTCCTTTTGACGGATCAGAGAGAGAGAACATGCGTCACGGAATATGGGCGAAAATGAAATTTTAATCGCCTCTTACGTCATTCTATGTGGAATGCCATTAGCGTCAAAATAATGCACAAACTTAATTATGGTGAAGGTTCATCCGATTATGTTTAAAGAGAGGATTATGTGCTGGCTCTAGCCCCCCCCTCTCTTCAACCCATCCTGAAAAGCCTTTTGCGCAATAGTTTATTCCGGTGGGTGAATTTCATATAACAACACCGACACAATTATTTTATCAAAAAGATCTTCTTTCTCTCACTCAGATTTCAGATATTTACACTGCTGCAAATATATATATATATATATATATATATATATATATATATATATATATATATATATATATATATATATATATATATATAAATATTTATTTAAGAAAAAAAGAGAGACATGAATTGTCTGTTTTGCACATAATTTTAGCCATGGATTTGCCCGAAATGTATTTGCACATGGAAATATTGTATAAATTAACAAAGAAATTTTTTTTCTTTAAATTATCCAGTATAATATTACCTTGCGCACATCCATTTCGGACGCATCCATGGTAACTAACAAATCAAACGCACTTCAGCAATGCAGTAAGAACGGCACTTTAAAACAAAACTCCTCTAGTAACGCTCAATTTGCGCTTTTGTTTTCATATTTTGCAATCTGGCAATCTTGTTATGAAAATCTTTTTTAAATCATTCTTGAAAAATTTCCCGTTCATTTGATTCATAAGTACATTTGATACAGTACAGTCCGCAAAAAAAAAAGATATCACTCTGAATAACTTTCGTTCTAATGATTCGATTTTCACGAACTAAGTGTCAATCTGAATGGTTCCTGGGGGTGACCTCAAATATGCTAATTAATTAGTGCTAACTATTAATTAAGTTACGAAATCAGACACAAAAACGTACTTTCTCTGAATAAACATATATTTTTTTAACATATTTGGAATCTAGACACTTGAATTAGAGGGGGTAGACAAAATTTTAAAGCAATTGGGTCGTAAATTGGGTTGCAATAAAGGTTTATATATTTGGCGATAGTCCAGAAAACCGCCAAAAAAAGTCGCCTGCGCAAATAAATATTTTAAGATAACCCATTGACTGATTCAAAAGAGAAACGCTTAATTTTACTAGGTTGCTAGGCAACCAATTTCTGACTGTAAAAAAATTGAAGTAATGTTTTGTGATTGCTCTGAGAGGTTTAATTAATAGTTAATAGAAAACATCTCGAAGCTTCTAGGCAATAGACAATTTTTAAGTTCATTTATGTCCAAAAAGCAAAAAAAAAGAAAAAAAAATTATTTTATTCTCCTTTGAAAAGAAAATTTGAATCGATTTATAAGTTTTTAGAATTTAAATACATAAACTTTTTATCTGATATTATTTAGATTATGCTATTTTTGCTATGTTTATTCGAGGATTTCATACTAAAATCAAATTAACATAACTTATACAAAATTTTAGCTATATACGAAATTAGCTATATACAAAATTTTAGGGATAATGATTTTTACAGCTTTAATCGAGTCTTCTAGGCATGAAAGTTTGAAGAAAAAAAAAGTGCTTGAAAAATAAAATGTAGATTGTGTAGTAATTCTAATACACATTCACAAGGTTTTCTATAAATTACGATATTTCTTTTTTCTATAACTCAATGAATTGCTGAATGTTTAGTGACATTTTAAAAACATTGAAATATTTTATGTTTAAGAATAAGATATTGAAATAATATGTTGCATATTGTATGATTCATTGTTTAAAAAACTGCTTCATTTTGCTAGATATTTACGTTACATGGTTTTCTTTGGATAAAGATGATTAGCAAATAGCATCCACATGTTTCGATACATTCTGAAACTTACGTTCGCAAATTCACCATAAAATGTCGCACAGCATATTCTTCAATTACGATAAGCTACATTTACCACCAAATACTGCTACTATGATTATTTTTGTTTTCTTATATATATGTATATATATATCTGATATGATACTCTCTGTTTAAACAGAGCTCGTAAGGCCCTTAAGATACTGAAATGGGGGCACGAAAACTTAAAAGATTTTTTTCCCCTAATGCCCGCCTGTGTTAACATCCGTCAATTCAGGCATCTACAGGGCGACAGATATCTGTGTGGCCTAAGGATTCCTAACGAGCATCAAACATTCTCAAAATTAAGTGTTCATTCACTGGAAAATTTAGTGTTTATTCAATTTAAGAACTGTTCCTTCACTTGGTTATCTTACTACTTATTATTTAAACCACCAAAAGCTTAAAACAATATTATGTAAGTTATCTAAATTTTTTTTTTTACATAATTTGCATTTAATAACAAATATGTCGACATGCATTTAATAACAAATACGTCATTTAACTAAAATTACAAATTTTGAAATTTTTATGATTTTTTTTTTAAAGACAAGCTAAGCTTAAGTATTCCATCACTGGTTAGTTTACCCTATAAGATTTTGAGAAATTTGCGATGTTTTGAGAGATGCTTAAAAATGTTGACTACGTATTTTTATTAATATTTATAAAATATATATTCAAGAAATTGATGAATATTTTATTCCAAATTTATTCATTCGTATGTATATTATTGAAATTTTATCAGTTATTGAGAAAAAAAAAATAAAAAATAAAAAATAATCACATTAAATAAGCACAATCTGTTGTATAATCATATTCTATCAGAAGCATGCTTTTATAAAACTCCACATTCTCTGAATAAAATGTATTTTAATCAATAAAATGTTTTTTCAAATTTCTTTACTAAATTGCAAATAGAATTTTAGACGACTAAAAAAGAAACATCGTATTTTATAGCTTAAAAAAATAAAAATGAAAAGATAAGCAAACAATTATTAGCGAAAAAAATATGAATGAAATTTTATGCTAAGCGCGCGAAGTCAAGTTCCTCGCAAGTTTATCACATTTTAATATTAATCGCCCCATTTAATCATTTCTTCATTGTCGCCAAATTATTTTTTTAAAAATAATTAAGTTTAATTTTTCTCAGCTTCTAATAAATAAAAACAGTTGAAACTTTAGATTTTTCAATTGAAAAATATGTAGATTAATATGGTATAAAAAAATTCATACCTTATAATTCAAAAAATTTTCATCCTTAATTTAATTAAATAATAAAAAATAATTAACAATTATTAAAAATTATTTTTTTCGTGAAATTATCTTTGGGTAAATGAGTTTTATGACTGGGTGAAATTTTCTTCGAATTGCTTTATTAGTTATTAAAATATGACTAAAAACGTAAAAAGTGAAATTAACATTAAGGGGTACGAACTTTGGATCGCTCTCCTGACCAAACTATGGGGACCATATTTCCCAGATTGCGGCTACCCCCTATATTTTGAAGGTTAAGAATCCAAATATGTAAGAAAAAATATATGTTTATTCAGAGAAAGTGCGTTTTTGTGTCTGATTTCGTAATTTAATTAATAGTTGGCACTAATTAATTGGCATATTTGAGGTCACCCCCAAGAACCATTAAGATTTTAACACTTGGTTCGTGAAAATCCAATTATTAGAACGAAAGTTATTCAGGGTGATATCGTTTTTTTTTTTTTTGCGGACTGTACATCTAAGTTTGATACAGTTTGCGTGAGTACATCTAAGATACAATATAATTTAACGAAAACTGTTACCTGAATACAATATAAATTATTGTTACAATAGAACTGTTACAATTAACTGTTACAATATAATGAACTGAACTGTTACGCGTGACATTTTTAACACGGTGAATCCTAATTTATGATCTAAAATTCAACTTCATTATGTTTGCCGACCTGCAAAATCGAAAACAGACACAAAACTTCAAAAATGAACGTTTTTCTTATTGGGTTTAAAAATGAGACCCTTTTGGCGTTTTAGTTATTTCCATAATTATTTATTTTAATAATCAACAGAAGGTTATGAAGTTTGATGTAGTATGCTTGGAAACAACTTTTTTTTATTTCATTTTCAAAGGGCAGATTTGTTGGCCACTCTTTCAGGGGCACACTATTAGTTGAATCAACATTGCTGCATCCATTCCTTGCCCGGGATTTGAACCCAGAACCTTTCTGATGTAAGGCCTGTTCCCCTACCCTTACACAGTCCAGACGGCACTAAGAAAGAATTTAGGGAAAGTCAAAAAGTATGAGCTTCGAAGCTATCGTGTATCTTCAAAAATAACATAAGAGATGGCAAAAAAAAAAATGACCCCAATGGCACTTCTAGTGTTTATAGTACCATGTGGAAAAGGGTCTGGCAGGAACTGAATAAGGAATTGTTAACATGGATAAGCTGGTTCATGTCAATTGTCTGCTATTCTTTGCATGTTATTGATAATTGCAAATTACAATACTAAATATCAAGAGTCATAGTTGCTCAGGGGATCGAGATTTCGCCTTTCAATGAGGTGAACCTTGTTCGAATATCAGGAATGGCTGGTTAATATGAATTCCACTCCCAGCCTCGCAGCGACCACAGTGCTGACGACGTAAAATATCTTCAGTGGTAGACGGATTGTGGGTTAGAGTCCCCTTGCCGTCAGGATAAAAGTGGGAGGGTTTCGTGGTTTTCCTCTCCATATAGTGCGAATGTGGGTTAGTTCCATCAAAAAGTCCTCCACGAAAGCAAATTTCTCCCAATACTTTATGCAGGAGTTTCCTTGTCTCCAGAATTGGGTTAAAAAATATAAGGTTATCGAGTTGAAGATTAGTAACAGTAAACCCAAATTTGGGTTGACTGTTCAAATATGGTTATAGAAAAAATTATAAAATTTGTTATGGAAATTTGATATTACGATGCATTACTAAACAAATCAGCACGTTAAATGATAATTTGCGTTTCATTAAAAATGGATTGATTGATTAAAGAAAGTGATATTTTTTTTTGATCATTAAGTCTGTATGAAATATTTATTATAATTTTTAATAATAGAATGTATCGTGTGGAGGTGTTACTTATATTATTTACGAGATTTATTATAATTATAAAAATGTATTTGAGAATTCAAAAAGTGGAGTCACTTGAGTACTTGCACTCCAGAAGGAAGACCTCTCATACCCACACATGTGACCTATGACGTGAGAGCCAACTAATCTTTATCATCAAAATGGCGGATTAAAGTTGAGCTAAGTTTCCATACATAAGTTAGAATGTTAATTAGCGAATAGTTAATTAAATACAGATTTTTTTCGCACGTCGAATTATAATTCGTTCTCTTCTGCTTCTTCTACTTAACTTAAATTTTTTTTATGTATGTTGTAACAGTGATATATGATATTTTTGTTTTGTGTACCTGGCAACTTCGATGCATAATTAGCTTGTTTATGTTCTACACTGCTCCGTGCCTGTTTTTGTGTTAAGTCTCTGAGTAAATATACAGCTAAAGAATTGAAATCTTTGAGAAAGATTTTTTGTGATAGAATTTAGAATGTGTCACTTAAGAGAATTGATTCTTGACAGAATTGGCTTGCTCGAAATAGAATGGAAAGCACAGTTGCTAACGTAAACAAATGCTACATTTCAACAACCCATCAGGATCGAGGTACCCACACTACGTCATTTGCAGGTATCCCATTTGGTGCAATGAATGGCTCTTAAGATGTAAACGTTGAAACTGTTATAGTTTAAAAGAAGAAATGAATTCAGAAAAATTTCTTTGCACATAATTCCATTTCAAATTCTGTTTCACTTTTATTGGTATTTCATAACTCTAAAACTTAGAGAAAATTGAAGGTTAACCTAGTTTATCATGAAATTATAAATGCTGAATTTCTTTTTAAAGCATCAAAATACAAACAAAATGATGGCAGGATTAAGTAACAGGAAAATATTCCTGCTGTAATTTGTTTGCATTTTGATATTTTAAAAACAATATTTCAGCAGTCATGTCCAGGTCAGTGGTCGGAAAAACTACACGACTTTAGTAATTTACTAAAACTACTTTGATACACATATAGTTGAGTACAACTACATTTTTTTCTAAATGTAGAGACTGACTACACACTTCTTTGGAATTTAGTAACTGCTTAACTACTTTAAGGAGACGGAACTTTACGCTTACGTCAAAATGGTTTTAAATAAGAAATTGGCTTACGTTAAATATAAGGGAATAATTAAGAAATATTTCTTCGTGTTTACATAAAGAAATATTTTTTAATAAATCCCTTATGGCGAATATTTCTTAATTATTCGCCAGTTTGTTATTCCAGAATATTTTGTTTTCGAATTTGTTCACTTAACCTTCAATTTCTTAAGAATTTCTCGACAGCGAATATTTAATTTAAAAATTGCAAAATTATCAATTATTTGCAATTTTTCAATTGTTTAACGCTCTTTTATTTCCTCTAAGCCAGTGTTTCAGAAGCTTATGACTTTTGTGTACCCTTTCTAAATTTTTCGTAACGCTGTGTACCACTCATAAAAAAATTAATGTATTTTTTACTATAAAAAAATTACACAAAAGTTAAAAATCACAACTGGCTGTTGACACCACTCATTATTAACTGTTCACTCTGCAAAAAGAAGCAAATAGAAAAATATTTAATCGTAAATTTTCATGGCTAGCTTCGTTTTTAAATAAAAATTTTGAAATTTTCGTTTGTTGCAAGCTATTTCGCATAAGAACGCGTACCCCCGCTAAACTGTTCCTGTACAGCTGGGGGTACGCGTACCACACTTTGGGAAACACTGCTCTAAGCAATTAAGTACATCAAAAATACTTCCCGAAAATGGGAGTGACCATCAAAGTGATTAATTATCAATTTTTCCTAATGGCTACTTTAAATATTATTTAAACGTGATTTTAAATACGTAATTTTTGTTAATGCTCAGCTACAGCTAATGGGTCATTTTCGTTGTACAATACATCCATTGACGAACCCTCGAAGATTTGTACTAATCAAATTCAAATAATTAGTTGCTTTAGAACAGTGTTTCTTAACTAAACTAACAGTTATGAGTAGTTTTGACGCATCGCTGCAACTCACTGTTTCTTTGTATGGCACTCTTCACTACACTGCTTTCTTAATAAAATAGCACGCTACACTACAAATTACAGAAAAAAAGTAGCGACTACAGTAGCTGTAGTGAGCTACTTCCTACTACTGCTCCAGGTTTATTTTATTTTAATTTTATAAACGTCGTTGAACAGTTGACCCAATTTTTGGGTTTACGACTAATAATGTTCAAATCCGTACCCTTTTCATTTTGATTCCTATCCAGAAGACAAGGGAACTCCTGGATTGGGAGAAATGTGCCTCCGTGGAGGACTTTTGGGTGGAACTAATCCGCCTTTGCGCTACATGGAGAGGAAGACCACGGGAACCACTCACGGTTAGCTAGACAGTAAAGGGACTCGACTCTTACCCATCATCCGTCTACCACTGAGTATATTTCGCGTCAACACTATGGTCGGTGCAAGCCGGATCCGGATTCGTATCGACCAGCCATTGTTGGGATTCGAACCCGGTTCACCTCATTGGAAGGTGAACGCTCTATCCCCTGAGCCATCGCGACTCCTCTATGCTTATTTGAACTCACTCTCTGTCTAAACTTTAAAATACTAAGAGAGGTGAAACAGAATTCGCCATGAATAGTTTCTTCCGTGGTATAACGTCCGCGTCAATTCTCTCTGCCTTTTAAGATTATTTTTAAAGGACTATGAAGAAATATGCACTTTGAATTTTTTATAGTGATTCACGCAACACTTTATGCAGTTGTTTTATAACACTTCTTGAAATGCTCTTGTCTATAGCGCTGCAAAAAGGCGACGCCAACTCAAAAGGACTTGAGCAGTCGACCCAATTTTCTGGGTTTATAACTGCTAATGTTCAACTCCGTAGCCTTGTCATTTTGAACCCAATCCAGAAGACAAGGGAACTCCTGGATTGGGAGAAATTTGCCTTCGTGGAGGATTTTATGATGGACCTAATCCGCATTTGCATTCCGTCGATTCCGTTTGTATTCCGAAATTCGTATCGACTGGGATTTGAACCAGAATCGCCGCAAAAGGCGAACGCTCTATTCCCTGAGCCTTCGGGGCTCGTGTATCACTCTTTGTAGTAGCTTCAAAAATGTAAATCTTAAAATAAAAAAAACTGATTTCATTCATTTATTTTAGCGTTGATATTGATTCTACAGAAGAAAGAAAAAGCTCTCACAAAAATAAAAGTCCAAAACTAATGAAATAATTCCAATCAAAGTAAAATCAAGTCCCTCTCTGCCTCATCACACTTTAAACCCTCCGCTGAGGGAAATGACTAAACAGACATTTTACTGGAAACAAGATTTCTAATTTTCGAGCAATCGAAGGGCAATACTCCTAAGTGCCTCGAATCTCCTTAAAGATTCTCACGTTTCAGAGATTTAAATAATGTGCACACTTATGGGCCGCAAATCTTCCCGCCCTTTCGACTGGCGGTCCCATCAACAGAAGTTTCCGTGATTCCAGACATTAAGAAACCTCTATTCGAATGACGAAGGTTATTAAGGCTATGGCTATCGAACCATTTCACCCCTCCCTCCGCATAGGTCACACTCCCTCCCAATGGACACAACAACCCCCCCCCCCCCATTTGCATGGAATCCATTTCTGTAAAACAGCCAGAGAGGCAATAACGATGAATAGGTTACTTCCCTTCCCCACTCCCCCCTTCACTTACATCATTCAGGAAACTGACCGATTTTAACATCCAGCCCTTGTAATCATTTAGTAATGGTGTATTTTGGAATGAAAGGGGTAAATAGGTTCTCAAAATATGGGCACCCATATATTTTAATATAAAGCAAGTTTCAAATGAAGGACACGATTCAAAAAAATTATGAACTGCGTGTCCATTTTTTGAGTAATTATACTCTATGTTTTTTTGTGTTTTGGACAAAATAAGACTGATATATGCAGTTCATGGTCAAATTATGAGACACTATAAGATTCCATGTAAGATCTTTATGATCAGGTGACACTATACAGCTCTATTCGTTATACGCGACTGATAAACAAATGAGGGTTAGCTCCACCCAAAAGTCCTCCACGAAAGCACATTTTTTACCAATCCAGGAGTTCCCTTGTCTTCTGGATAGGGTTCAAAATTACAAGGGTACGGAGAGGAACATTAGTAGTCGTAAACCCATAAAATTGGGTCAGGTGTTCAACGACGGTTATAAAATAAAAATAAAATAAACCTATAGTTCACTACAACTATTGTTGTCACTACTTTATTAAAAAAGCTGTGTCGTAAGTAGAGCGATTCAGAGAAACAGTGGTTTGTAGCTAATTTGTCATACCTGCCAACTCTTCCGGATTTTACGGAAGATTTTATTTTCATATTTAAAGTGGTAGCAATACTTAGGTTATTCCAATTAACTTTTTGAATTATAATGATAATTATAAATGAGTTTGACCACCACAACATATGAATAATTACAATAAATATATCAAAGCATAATAATCCTTGAGCAAGGGAATTTCAATAGGATCAAATTATAATTTTGAGTCAGATTGTTTTTCGGTTATTATTTTACTACCGCTCTGAAAATCCATTCTCGGAAAGAGTGAAAGTAGGCAGGTATGATTTGTGGAAACTACTTTTAACCGTTAGTTTTGTAAAGAAACAGGGTTCTAATGAAACTCATTTTTTTAAATTTGATTAGAACAAATCTTCGCGGGTCCCAATCCAGGAGTTCCCTTGTCTTCTGTCTTGGGTTCAAAGTCACAAGGCTACGGAGTAATTAATAGTCGTAAGCTCATAAAATTGGGTCGGCTGGTCATCGAAGGTTATAAAATAAAATATAAAATTTATGGATAAAGAATTTTATAATTGTGTGCAAAAGACGAAAAATGACTAAGGGTATTTAACATTAAGGGGTCCAAACTTGCCCCCCCCCCTTCGCAATAAACAATTGGGATTATGTTTCCCTCATTGATACAACCCTCCATATTTTGAGGGTCAGAATTCCATCAAAGAAAATGCTTTTTTTTCCCAGAGAAGTGAGTTTTCGTGACTGTTTTCGTAACTTAAAATATTGTTTCCAATCATTAGATCAAAGTACCATTTTGCACAGCGCAAATGTCTATTTTTAAAATGCACTTTTATTAATGTCCATGCCTGTATGACCCGCTGATGATGAAAAAATTCTCTTGTTCACTCTAAACAAAAGCTATTTGATAACCCAAGTCAAGCATTTTTGATGGTTTTCCCTTGATGGACCAACATAATCTGGATGGTAACCGTCAATAATTCCATCATGAACAATTATATTTTTTTATTGATGGTAGCAAACATAAATACCCATCACCTCAATGTAGGAATTCGAACTGACATACGATGTCCCAACATAATAGCAACTTGTTACAACTTGTCCAACACATAGAATAGCAACTTGTTTTGATGGTTTGTACCATCATAAATTTCCATCATAGTGTCTTAAGAATCAATTCTTGGAACGGTCATGAACAACCCTCCTCCCAATATAAGAATTCGGTCTGATTTATGATAGGCCAAAATAAAAAACAAACAAATGTTTTTGATGTTTGCTGAACCAACAAGAGTTCCAATCAAACCATCATGGAAATGTATGGTTGAAACAGTCAGGGATTATCATGAATTGTTGGATCATTCATGAGAATCAAATTCTCGTGATGGATAACCATCAAAGTATTAAGGTAACATTTTCCATCATGGAACGGTAGAAGTTTCTTAGCTTATCAAACACCATGAGCACAGAATGGAAAATGTTGGATGATGGTGACCATCATGAAATGAGCTGAAACCAACGTAAACCATCAAAAATTTTGATTTGAGGACAAAGGGGCAAGAGCGGTTGACGCTCATGAAAAAATAAATTTATTCGGAGAAGACAACGATTTTGCTAGAGGATTTTCCCCACAGAACGGCTCTTTTCACTGAGTGGTTGCTCTCGGGGAGAGCGATTTTTAACGTTATTGTTTTCTCGAAACTTAATAACCCTCACAGTGCAACAAATTTCCATCTAATCGTCACTCCCAAAGTCGAAATTCTTGATGATCTTGTTAAGAATTGCCACTAGGCGGCGCTCATATCATATGACACATTATTATTCAGTTGCCATTCAACTCTAGAACAGAGAACATCCCCCTGTTACTCAAAACGATCTTGTCAATTTTATGTTATTAAGTTTCAAAATAAATGTTTATGTTTATAACAGTCCGCTATTTATTGATCAATATATCACGAACACTAAACAGATCTCATCAAAAGTTTTGATGGTTTGGATGATTATGT
This sequence comes from Parasteatoda tepidariorum, assembly GCF_982258835.1. NCBI lineage: Eukaryota > Metazoa > Arthropoda > Arachnida > Araneae > Theridiidae > Parasteatoda > Parasteatoda tepidariorum. The sequence continues at coordinate 109,196,341 of NC_141762.1, forward strand.
TGGTTTTAGTGCTAACATCCAACATTTTCCATTATGGTGTTTGATGTGCCAACAAACATCGATCATTCCATGATGGAAAATGCTACTTTAATACTATTGATGGTTAATCATCAAGTTTGACTATCATGAACCAACAATCCATGATGATCCAACTATACATTTCCATGATGGTTTAATGGGAATTCCTGTTGGTTCTTAGGAATATACCACATAAAAAAAAATTTGGTTTTTATATTGGACCATACAAAATCAGTCGGAATTCCTACATTGGGTTGTTCATGATTCTACCTATATTTGATTTCTAAGATACTAAAATGGAAATTCTTGATGACTCAACATGATCAAAACAAGTTGCTATTCTTATGTTGAATCAATGTGCATTCCTAAATCGAGGTGATGGTTACTTATGCTGGATTCAATTAAAAAAAGTATAATTGTTCATAATGGAATCAATGATGGTTACCTTCAAGATTATGTGGGTCCACCAATGGACAACAATCAAAAATGTTGAGTTGGGTTCCGTGAAATCGTTTATACAGGGTGTCCCGAAACGACCGCATAAACTCTTCACAGCTAGATTCCTCGTTGGGAGTACATAAAAACTGCCCAAAGAAGCGTTCCTGTACCATCCGTAGTTTACGAGACGTCACTGCCGGTGCAAGAAAAAACACCTTATTTTATTTTATTTTATAACCGTCGTTGAACAGCCGACCCAATTTCATAGGTTTACGACTACTTACGTTCAACTCCGTAGCCTTGTAATTTTGAACCAATCCAGAAGACAAGGAAACTCCTGGATCAGTACCCCCAGAGGTATTGATTTGTTGTGGGAACATGGAGGACTTTGAGACTTGACAGATTTAACGTGCATCAGTCACCATTTACTACACGGGGAGTCTTCGGCCGGCGAGGATCGAACCCACGACCTCTTGGATATGGGCCCAGCGCCCTACCGACCAGACTATCCCGGCCCAAAACACCTTATTTTATTTTATATTTTATAACCGTCGTTGAACAGCCGACCCAATTTCATGGGTTTACGACTACTTACGTTCAACTCCGTAGCCTTGTAATTTTGAACCCATCCAGAAGACAAGGAAACTCCTGGATCAGTACCCCCAGAGGTATTGATTTGTTGTGGGAACATGGAGGACTTTGAGACTCGACAGATTTAACGTGCATCAGTCACCATTTACTACACGGGGAGTCTTCGGCCGGCGAGGATCGAACCCACGACCTCTTGGATATGGGCCCAGCGCCCTACCGACCAGACTATCCCGGCCCAAAACACCTTATTTTATTTTATATTTTATAACCGTCGTTGAACAGCCGACCCAATTTCATGGGTTTACGACTACTTACGTTCAACTCCGTAGCCTTGTAATTTTGAACCCATCCAGAAGACAAGGAAACTCCTGGATCAGTACCCCCAGAGGTATTGATTTGTTGTGGGAACATGGAGGACTTTGAGACTCGACAGATTTAACGTGCATCAGTCACCATTTACTACACGGGGAGTCTTCGGCCGGCGAGGATCGAACCCACGACCTCTTGGATATGGGCCCAGCGCCCTACCGATCAGGCTATCCCGGCCCTCCAAAACACCTTATTGAACATATCAACAGCAGTATATTATGCACAATTTAAAGCAGATGTTCAAAGTGTCCGCCGTGCATGTCGAGGCAGGCTTGAGCACGCCGTGGATATGTCCAATAAAGTGTTGACGTCATACTTTGTTTTTCGTATTTTTCTCGTAAACTATGGATCGTACAGGAACGCTTCTTTGGGCAGTTTTTATGTACTCCCAACGAGGAATCTAGCTGTGAAGAGTTTATGCGGTCGTTTCGGGACACCCTGTATAACCACGGATGTAAACCATTCCCTTAATCTCTTTTTATAAAAAATCAAAACGAAAAAAAACGATTTATAATACAAATATTATCATTCATAAAACCCTGATTATGGAATTCTATTATTGCCAGAAAAAAGATTGAATCGCGATTTCTTTGCACAGTTTCCTGACGATAATGCCGAGTAGAGAAAATATTCTACATCGGTGTGAAAATCAAGTAAAGGCGATTAAGACCCTATTTAGAATTTTCTACCTTCTCCTTTGACAGGGATATTGAACCCCACCCCCCATCTGTAAAAGAAGGGGTTCCGAATGCCCAGTACACAGAAGAAGTCATGAATCTCTTTGATTGAGAGCAACCTTTAAAAAGCCAGGGCAGGCCTAAATCTCAGCGGGGAGTGAACATTCTAAAATTTTTAATAATTATAGGTAGCCGGACCTCTTGGGGCCCCGGCTGCCCTCATCCATCGTCGGGGCACCCAACCCGAAGAAGCGCAGGGTGGACCCCCCCCCCAAAAAAAGAAGAAATATTCTTGGCAGTGTTCCAAAGAGTAATCAGAGAGTGAGAGATATGCGCGCCCCGGTTTGTCTGGGGTGTCCGTAATGGGGCTTTGATGAGATGCTAATGGGGCGCAGTCCCTAGGGCTCATCACACTAAGTGAGTTGGCCAGGAATCAAGACTAGATCAGAAATCATTTTTCAAAAACGCCTCCGGCAAACTTTTATTTTTCTTTTGCGAAAAAGTTTCGCTGCACTCTCCCCCTCCTTGCTACTTTAAAAGTTATTATTTGTGTATTCTTAGTTACAACTATATTTCATGTTTCGATAAACATTGATGTGTCTGAAAAGTTTTTATTTTTTCTTCCCTCCTACCCCTTCCCTTCTGATAAGTAAAAATGGAGTCATTAAGGATGATGTTTTACTTTGTAATTAAAGTCTTCCGTTTTGTGCGTCCGCTTTTTTTAAAAAAAGCCTTTTGTTTTTAATAAAGATTCACTATTCATTTTTGATTCGTAAAGGAATTTCATTGAGAATGACGCATTCCATGAACGGAGTATAGGAAAAGCAAGTCATATAAAAAAAAATTGTAAAGTCAATTCCTAATGAGGACAACAAAAAAAAAGATAGTGCGTGGAGTCAATACCTCCTAGAGGAATAAAGCCTCACAACGGGTTACTATAGGCGATGATGACGTAGTAGAGTTAGGCCCAGAGGAAAACCAGTCAGGGTAGCTATTTTTTCGAAAAAATCCGAATCTGATCAAACGAGCCATTGGCGATATTCTGAAGTATTGTAACCTGTGTACGCATTCAGCCAATTGGCGAATATTTTTGATTAGAATTTGTAAACAACCGTCTGTGTTCTGATGTACACGTTCTTCGTAAAACTTATATTTATTCTACAAATGTTATAAACAGCATTAATTTAATTCTTAGTGCTATGAATAATGGTATTTAAATGCTGTGTACCAAACTGTAGAGGAAATTACAAAGTTGATGGTACAAAAGTATCTGTTTTCGGATTTCCCAAAGATGAAGAATTACGTAAGAAATGGCTGGCCGCCATACCAAGAGATTTTGAAGTTACAAAGAATTCTAAAGTGAGTAATATTTGTTTTTATTTTGAAAAATGTAATTATGATTCTTTATTATATTTTTACTTAGAGTAAATTATTTTAAATTGTGGATAAATTAATCGTAATAATTAAGTTGTTCTTATCAATCATATCGAAACTATTGTAATAAATTTTGTGTATAATGACAAAATAACTATATAGCTATTTTTATATATATATATATAGTTATTTTTATAGAGTTTTATTTTATAAAAATATTAATAATTTTAGTATTTTATTAAATTTTTGCTCAAACTTTAAAACATTTTTGTTTGACCGTAATATAATGTAACTGCTTAAAGCAAATTTTTTTTTATTTGATTTTGAAATTTAAATCTCTTAATTTTTCTACAAAAATCTATTAATTTTTCATGCATGAATATAGTATATAATATTTATTTTAAATGCACATATAAATAATGTATTCATTTTGTTATAGGTATGTGAGATGCATTTCAAGGAAAATGACATTAGGAAAGCTGTGGAATTTGTTTGTGAAAAAACTGGAAAGAAAACAGTTGTGCCCTATGAACAACCAAGGTTAACAAAGGAGGCTATTCCATCTATATTTCCTGGATGTCCAGAATATATGACCAAAAATGAGCCAATTCGAGAAGAGCCAGAGGCAAAGAGAAAAAGAATAGAAATGTGCCAGTTGGAAAGCGTCCTTGCTGAAAGTTTAGAACTTTATGAACAGCATAATGTAAAATTTAAAGTAGATACTCTAATTGAACTGATAGAAAAATCTAGTTTAGTGGATTTAAATGGTCTTTTTAATCCGGTAAGTATTGAAAATAGTTTTTCTTTTGTGAAAATCAAATTTGTTGATCAGGTTCCCACATATATTACTGTAATAGTTGATCAAAATCTATCTTTAAGTGTTTTTATTGATAACGTAAAGGTTAAGAAACTTCATGATTTAACATTTCCTCTAATCATCAGTAATGTTCAGCAAATTTCAAATGTTTTATGTTATTTAAATAAGTTTAATGATCTAAAGTTTGATAATATTCCAAATCTTATTAACTCTATAACTGTCCAACTTACAGAATTAGAAAACTTAAGCTCAGATAATCAAAAATTAGGTATTAACTTTCTAAAAGAGCAGCTATCTTTACTTTTTACTCAAAAAAATCAAAACCGATACTCTACAGACTTTCTCATTTTTTCTTCATTGTTTTTATCTATATCTCCTCATGCATATAATTTTTTGAGAAGCAGTGGTTATGTTATTCTACCGCATCATTCAACTATAAAAAAATTGATTATGTCATATGATATTAGTCCTAAAAATGAATCCACTGAGGAAAACTTCTTATCTTACATTAAACAGAAATTTGATTATTTAACTGATGCAGATAAAACCGTTACTGTTATGATAGATGAAGTCCATTTAAAACCTTTTTTTGACTTTAAGGGTGGCGATATATTAGGAGCATCATATAATTCTATTGAGGCTGCTAACTCTGCCTATGTTTATATGGTGCAGAGTGTGGAATCAAGTTTCAAAGATGTTGTAGCAATAATGCCAGTAAAAACCGTGAATGCTGATGCACTCTATGAGTTTATTAAAAAGACATTAATTGGTCTTGAAACTATAGGTTTTCATACATTTTCATACATATTTCAGTAAAATTTGTGTTTACATTTTATTTATCATTTTTTGAATTTGCTACTTAATAAAATATTTGTCAAAGGTTGCTTACTTTATTTTAATTTATTAGTGTGATGGGTAAAAATTATACTTTTTTAAATGTTACTCAAAGTTTAACATATTTCAGTAAAATTTGTGTTTACATTTTATTTATCATTTTTTGAATTTGTTATGTAAGGTTGTGATGGGTAAAAATTATTCTTTTTTAAATGTTACTCAAAGTTTAACATATTTCAGTAAAATTTGTGTTTACATTTTATTTATCATTTTTTGAATTTGCTACTTAATAAAATATTTGTTATCTAAGGTTGTGATGGGTAAAAATTATACTTTTTTAAATGTTACTATATGTTTAACATATTTCAGTAAAATTTGTGTTTACATTTTATTAATCATTTTTTGAATTTGCTACTAAATAAAATATTTGTCAAAGGTTGCTTACTTTATTTTAATTTATTAGTGTGATGGGTAAAAATTATACTTTTTTTAAATGTTACTCAAAGTTTAACATATTTCAGTAAAATTTGTGTTTACATTTTTATTTATGATTTTTGAATTTGCTACTTAATAAAATATTTGTTATCTAAGGTTGCTTACTTTATTTTAATTTATCACTTCTAACAATCACACTTCCACAGGAAAAAAATACAAATTATAATCATGCTTTTGATATGTTTTTTTTTTCTCTATCTAAACCTTGTTTGAAGACTGCATTTGATTTTCTAAATTTTCCTAAGCTCATTTTATGTCATTGTTTAGATACAATTTCTAGTTCTAATAACATGCAAAACATAATCATTAAAATCCGAAATAATCATCTACTAAAAATTTAAGTATCGTATTATAAAAATTAGATCCCTTCTTAGTTTTATGTCAAAACTATAATAATAATAAATGTGCAAAATCCCTTGAAAAATATATTTCTTTGTTTTTAATCCATACATTTTAAAACAAAAAGCTAGATAAAATTTTCCAATTTATAAAATAAAACTGGTATTTAATGCTTAAAAATATATTTTTTTCATTCACACATCAGTTATTTTTGTTAGAGTTGCTTTATTTTTATTGTTAATCATTTCTGAAAACAAATAAATTAAGCATTTTTACACAATTTAAGAACATTTAATCTAGACAAAAAAATATATATAATAATTTGTTGCAAGTAAAAATTAGTAGAAGAGTAACGAAAAAAGTGTCGAGAAACGGAAGAAAAAAAAACCCGTCATCGTCAGAAGTGATCAGCGAATCTGGGCCTAACTGTATGAGTCATCGTTTTACGTCCTTCGGCTTTCTCCCATCTAGGAGGTATTGGTGGAGTCCCTCCGCGTGGAAGAAGTTAAACTTCGCAACCTGCGGCGTTAATTGTAGAAGAATCAGCAGTCGTAGAAGGATCATTATTCAACGACTCTTTTTCCTGCTCCTCTTCCTTCCGTGCTCTGTAAACACGGTAATATTGTGCATTTTTCCCTCGTGGACCTCTTGAAGCATCGTGGTTGCCTCATCGTCTCGCCCTGGAAAATGTATTTGTATTAATAATGAATGTGAATGCGTCATAATGTAATTTCAGAAGAGAAACAATCAATTGATATTCACAAGAGACGTACCTTCACATGACCTTAAATCCGTCGCATTGTCCGTGGGATTGTTTTCACTCATTTTTAACAATTGTTATCCACTAAATTTGAAAATAAAAAATACTATCCTATTAAATTATATGTGTATCAAATCAAACTAAAAAAATATTTATAGAAAAACAATACTTTTATTATTTTTATGCTAGTGAGAACCAAAACAATATGGAAATGAATGAGGGAAAACTGGATCCTACCACGTGATTTCCCGGTCAAGAAAAATCTGGCCTTAAACGTTTAACGCAACCTTGTTGGAAGTCGCATAAGAAGTATCACTTCAAAAATATTTTATTTTAGTTAATTTTTAATAAATTATTGCAATTTTTTCTCCCCACTAAAATTAAAATGAGTTCATTAAATTTAATCATTGAATTAATATTTGAAAAAACTTTATTAGCATCCAGTGTGATCCATTGCAAGTTTAAAAAAATGCATTTTAAGGAACTAAACACTAGTACATTAAAAAAACGGAAATTTCAACACATGAAAAATAATAAATATTATCATCTGCTCATACGGGTCTGATGTTTAAGTTTGACCACACTAAAACACCTTGTCTGATAAATTTTGTATAAGAATTGAATGTCTTTCTATCAGTTATAGTTTTATTTATATTATTTAGCTTTAAAGAAACACGTTTAGAAAGCGTAAACAAAATGCAAACAATGTGCCAGCTTAAAATTACTCTGATGCCCTCTTCACGTACCATAACCTTCCCATAACGAATCAAAGATGAATGATTATTGAAAAACTCTCCGTCTTTTGATTTAATCACTGATTTTATCTCTAAAAGAGATGCGGCAGTACATCTGCGGCAGTACATCTTTCCTGAAAGAGCCAATTAAACTTTCTTAACAATTCTTAGGATTAGGGACTCCCATCTCCTTACACCCGCAATTCAAGATCCTAGAAAAAAAAGGTTCTGGAGTTATTGTACGCAATCTTTTTAATAGCATAAATTTAAATAGTCAATGGTTGAAATCAGTGATGTACGTTCTAGTTTATTTATAATGCATTTATAATAATTATTGCAATTAAGTATAATTGCATCAAAGTTTCCCCATTAATACATAAAAAAATTTTCAATGTTTTTTTTCCGAATAATATTTTAAAATAAAATTATTATAATTATAAAATGTACATTTTTAAAAACTTATTAACACTCGAAATAATAAAATACTCACAGTAATCCAAAAAATAACATATTTATTATACGCAACTTACTCTATAGTGTCTTTATCTATTCTTCCCAGTAGAGCACCGAAGTAAAGCATCACATGCTGCTGTCAGTCAGTGGGTGTGTGACCACTTTGATCACCCTATGTATAGTCCGAGGGTGCGCTGTCTACCGCAAAGTGCTCTATTTTAGCGTAAGACACAGTTCCCAGCAGATCACCGACGTCAAGCATCACTGGCTGCGGTCCGAGTGCGGGTGGGGGACCCCTTGGATCAGTCTGTGAAGTGACCGAGGGTGTGCGGTATGGGTCCTCGTTAAACTGTTCTACCGTAAAGTGTTCGACTTCACGTGCAGGTCGTCGGGCTACCGAAGCGGGTGTGCCATCCCCTCTGCAGAGGATCACAATTGTGTTGGCATGTCTTCGGATCATCCTCAGGGATATTTCCCAGACCGTCGCCAATAGCCCATTGTGCAGCTCTAGTGCGACGTAAAATGAACAACAACGATAATGAAGGGACCGAGCATAAACTTGTATTCCTAAAACTGTGAAACTATTATTTTGAATACTATTTTAAAACTGGCCCGTTCGTGATCCATTTATTTTGCAAAACAATGACTCGCTATCCTCACTAAGACTGTTTCGGATCATATGTCACGTGTTTGACACTTTTTCTATAGTTCGAGTACATTTAAAAAAAATATTGTTTAAAAATAGGTACGAAGAAAAATAATCTTGTCTCGCGAGATGTTTTCTTCCCAGAAATAAGTTTTAATCTGCCGGTAAGTTTTCTCGCTCAATACATTATAGTTTCAAAAATTTAATTAATTACAAAAAAATAATTTCAAGGAGTTTGAAATCTCTCATATTTTCTGCTTGCTTACGTATGGTAGTTCTATTACTTACGAAAATACTCGTGCCACTTTCAGCATTTGCGTGCATATTAAATTCACTATCTTTAAACAGTTCAAACGTTTCAAAATGAAAAGTTATTTTAATTGTTTTACTCCATATATTTTTTAAAATACTAGGGGGGGGGGCTAACTCTTACCAACCCCAAGGATTTTTTTTGTGCAATAAATGTTTCCTGGCACAAAGCAGTTGAAATTATTCAACTAAACACAGATGTAGTAAACACTTGTGCTACCACATCCCACGTCTAAATATTTTCCTCTAGTGGACATAAATCATTTTTTGAAATTTAACTACAAATATAAATAGATTTCAAAAAAAATGATTTATGTACAATTATTGAACTTGCATTCACATTTATAATTAAAAGTATATTATGGTAGAAAGTTCGGTGAGTCATTTAATGCTTTTGTTTACGTATACATTTTAAATACAATGTTTGCATTCTTCATTTCGTGCATGAAGTTAAAAGTTAAGTTCTAAATCATTCACAAATCTATTTAACCGTAATTCATATGAGTATATTAATGTAACTTTCGACAAAAAAATAATAATTGTAAAATGGTTAATAAGATCAGACTTCGATTTAAATCACTTTATCTTAAAATGGAACTTGCAAATAAAAATAATAATTGTAAAATGGTTAATAAGATCAGACTTCGATTTAAATCACTTTATCTTAAAATGGAACTTGCAAATAAAAATAATAATTGTAAAATGGTTAATAAGATCAGACTTCGATTTAAATCACTTTATCTTAAAATGGAGCTTGCAAATAAAACTTGAAACTTTAAAAAAAAAAAATTGTAGATCTTTGCCCGAGGCTGGCTACGAGTTATATATTTCGAATGAGTCCCTTTCTGTGATGTTTTCTTTAGTTTCTCGCGGGCCACTGCCCGGAAGTTTCCAAGATTTAGCGATTATTCTGCTACACATCACGATACGGAAATCTCCACATAATAATAACAATTATCATGACAATGATAATAACAATCATCTTAACCTCTAAATTTAGAAAATAAATAAAACTAAAACAGTAATAATAACAGTACAGGTAAAATGCCTTTAAATTGAAAAAATCAAAATTAAAATAATATTCTTAAAAACCACGTTTTTGTAGTGAAGAATAATAATTAAAAGAAACAAAAATTTGAAAAACGAAAAACTTGGGGCGCATGAAATTAACAGTGTGTGCTCATGAGAATATGTGTTTTATATCTGTAATTGTATCTAAATGTGGATGCGTATGTGGTTGTGCTTGAGTATGAGTAAGAAAATGCGTATATGTACTGTTATGTATTTTATGTGCCCCACGTTTTTCGCTTTTCAATTTTTTTAAATTATTATTCTCCACTACAAAAACGTGGTTTTTAAGAATATTATTTTTATTTTTGTACTCACTTCCAAAATCTCAATTTTTTCGCTCACTGTACACAAAATTTTTCAACTGACATGTGACACTCATTTGAAATAATCGAATCGACAACAAAAGACAATCGCGAAAATATAAATTTTTCTTTAATTTTAATTTTATTTTACTTTTTATGTCTTTTTTCTCTTCATTTTTATGCATTGTCATCCAATTCTGAACTAAGTGCCAAATTTGAAGTCTGTAGCTAGTCGAGAAGTTAGTTCAAAATCGATTACAAAATTCCACCCGAACAGACATACACGAAAGCAAGTTGATATAAATGTGGTAAAATATTTGTGTAAATGTGGTAACATATTTACTGGAAAACAATACCTTTCTGACTTATATAAATTATACATTTTACGCTGATGACAGCCATATGAAAAATAATGTAGGAAAACCTGATTCTACCATGGAATTTTTCTGGCCAATAACAAATGCAAACAATGGTACACTGAGATCATCATTAGATTTTTATATCTACTATACTTAAACAAAGAATTTTTTATACAAGAAAGCATTATTATTAGCTCTTTGACAATGCAGGTTCGTCACTTAATAGCACGAAGTTATATTATTTGCAATATATAATATAACTTAATGAAAATTATTTGCAATATATATATATATATATATATATATATATATATATATATATATAATAAATACAGGAAAACACGAAGAAAGTCCATGTGCAAATCCATTTCGGGCAAATCTGTGGCTAAAATTATTTGCAAAACAGACAATTTATGTTTCTATTTTATATTTTTTCTTAAATAAACATCTATTTTCTAAAACTATTTATGGTCAACTATTTTTAAATTATCCAGTAATTACCTTGCGCACATCCATATCGAGCCCATCCTCGGTAACTAACAAATCAATGCACAGAGTAACAAATCACTTCAGCAGTGCAGTAAGAACGGTACTTAAAAAACCTAGTTACACTCAATTTGCGCTTTTGTTTTCATATTTTGTAATCTGGCAATCTTGTTGCGAAAACATTCTTAAATCATTCTTGAAAAATTTCCCGTCCATGTAAGTACATCTGATTTTGCTACTCGCTTTATAGTCTATGTTTTATACTGTTTTTTTTAAATTTTATTTCATTTTCTGTTTTTACATGTTATTTTTACTTATTTTTACTTATTGGGTTCTATTTTATTTGTTGTAATTTTTGTAAAAAATTTTTTTTGAGTGCTCCTCACACTATTGTATTAATATATTTTGCTTTAGCTATATTAATACAATATCAGAAAGCACTCTTTTTTGCGGATATAATCGTGTGAACTGGTGAAAAGATTATATCTTTTTGCCCGGTTTTTTTAAAAATATATATATATGTATATATATATATTTTAAACTGTTTGTTAATTTTTTACTTATTATGTCCCCCTCCTTTTCATATGTCTATAATATTTCTTTGTTTTATCTTCATCTTTATATATATATATATATATATATATATATATATATATATATATATATATATATATATATATATATATATATATATATATATATATATATATATATATATATATATATATATATATATATAATATACCCTATGGTCAGCTATCTACGGGATAGAGCTCCTAGTTAGAGGATAGAGGAGGAAGGAGGATAATATCTCTTGATAGGGTGGATTAAGTGTTCCATATCCGGAAATATAGTTTTCAGAGCAGAGAGAGAAGCAATGTCTCGGTCCGTGAGAAGGGTAACATGTGTTTTCAGGGAGTGGAAGATAACTGAAGTGAAATGAAACCTTCGCAAAACGACATTTGTTCAAGAATGTCAGGAGAAAAATCAGACATGTGTGAAAATATTGCTTTCATAGATAGAGTGGGAATTATTTAAATACTAAATAGTATACATTTTTCACCACAGAGAAAAAGGAAAAAAAAAAGCCCAGCATTTCAGGAATGAAAATACACTGGTTGTCCTATATTGGGGCAAAATTACAAAAAATGGAGAAAGCTCTCCCCAAAAATAAACGAATCCTGATGAGATTTGAATATGTTGTCAAATACGAATGACTGGGTAAAATTGTCTTATATGTATATGTTACGGTGAAACACCGAAATCTGGAGAATGTCTACATTCACCGGTGAATGTCAGCATTCACGTAGTCGCTAGGTGTATGTCCGAAATATTTGCTAAATACCCTTATTTTTTGACTCTCACCGGTGAATGTCAACAGTCACATAGTCGCTTTGGTGACTGTCCGAAATATTTGTTATATCCAATTTTATATTAATTTATTCGTTAATATTATATTTATTTGATATATTTATATTTATTCCATATTTTAGTACTTACTGACGATAGATTAGAAGAAACATCAGTGTTTGGAGTATCGGGCAAATATATACACTTGACCTTAAAAAAACATCAGTGTAGGGTATACCGGGCAAATGTATACCGGTCAGTGGCACTTAACCTTAAAAAAACATCAGTGTAGGGTTAAAATATCGAATAAATGTAATTATATCCACGAATAAATTCATATCAAATCGAATGTAATAAATATTTCGGACATTCACCAAAGCATATCTGTGATTGTCGACATACACCGGTGAGGGTCCGAATGTACAAGAATGTAATGAAATAGTCGATCTTTCACCGACGTATTTGGTGTTTGTCGACTTTCACCGGTGAAAGTCAACAACCGCCGATTTCGGTCTTTCGCCGTGACATATATAAGTAGTGCTGCAATTGAATGGCGTAGTTAGTAAAGAACATAAAATTGTATGTAAGATCGCAAGCTTTGCAAATTTCGCTATGTTTCTGAAATTAAAAATTTGAGTTGGTCAATTTGTTACAATGACTCAAGGCATCCATTGTCCGAAAAACTGAAACCCAGAGAAATGGCCAAACCCGGATAAGAGTAACCAGATGACTCAATGTCAGTTCTTCTGTGGTTCACAGGCAACAGTTTCGAACCACAATTTTGACTTTAAAAAGCTTCAGCCAAGAACCGCCAAAGATGCTACGAAAAGCCAAGAATGCTACGAAAAACGCCGATATGTATAGTTATAAGCTCAAGTCGCAAACTTCGAGTCAGTACCATACGTGTATGCAGTATATAAGCATAAATTTCTCCATTTTAACACTTTGAAACGCAATGACTCATTTTTGAATAGTTAAAAAGAAAGAACTTATTAATGTTTGCTCCTAATATCGTTATTATTCTATCCCTACTATCAGTTCATATTCTCCTTATATATATATATTTATAGATCACGTTCAATCCCTCAAAAAATACTCTTTACTCATTCACTCAAATACTTTTTTTTTAAAAACTTGTACTGAATGACACTTGATGTTAATACAGTTTTTTCAAATATTAATTCATTCATTAAATTTAATTAATAATTGTAATAATTTAATGAAAAGTACCTAAAATAGCATTTTTCTTTGTTTGACCAAAATAGGAATTGACTTTAAAAAATTTATTTTTATATTACTTGTATATATATATATATATATATTAAATATTTATCTTTCTCCAACATTACACCGCAAGTTCAATATCAGTTAACTAATCTATTTACAATAATAGTTAATTGCTTCACAGACTATACGCATAGCAAAACTAGCATTATACGACAATATATTTGTTGGTTCTACCTTGCAATGCTTTTTATCTCCAAGTTTGGCAACGTTTTCATACATAAAACAATAATAATGAAAACTACTGTTCTATGTATTGTATATATTAACGCAAATTAATTGTTGATCGTCCATTGCGAGACATTTATGCTAGAATATATTTTAAATCTTTAAATTTACAAAATAGTTTTTTTTCTATGAGAGAGTGGATTTTCTACGGATTTAAAATGCATGTGTCTTTAGTGTATCTTGAATTGTTAAAAAAAATAGAAACATCCGAAATTAATTAATACCAATAAGTTAGCCAAGCTTTGTTTTCATTCATTTTTCCCCAGCGCGCATTTTTCCTAATATAAATTTAATGTTCTTTCAGATAAAATTCTTTCTAATTACTACCATTCTTATTAATGGAATCTATGTTTGTTTTTATTTTAACAAGATAGTTTAAAATAGTTGGCATTATTATTGTTTACTATCTAAGTTCGTAGCATAAATAACGTTTATAAAGGTTAGATTTGCCGCGAAATTCAATCAAATGCAGTGAAAAAGAAATAATCTTGCACTGAATTCAGAATAGATCAAGTTTTATTTACAGGTGTTTTAAGGGGAAAAAGCTCCTTCCAACAGTAATTGAACCTTTCAGGAGTGATTTCTTATTTCAGAATTATTATCCACGTGATTCAGCAAAACTGGTGAAAGGCTGTGCACCCAAAATCGTACAAAAATCACTTGAAAAATCGATGTTCTAATGTTGATCATTTTATATTAATTAAATGACACTCTACCACACGCAAAAAGAACCTTTCGTATTCGATCAATTACGAGAAAACTATAAATTACTTTCATTTTCTCGCCTTCGTGCCCTTTTGTTTACATTTCTACTGTCACCTGAAACCTTATAATTTTTAGTATTTATACTCATTATTACTCATAATCTAGTAGCTACTCATATTTTTTTGAACTCGTTTTGATTATAGTTACAAAAAATTCGTGTATATGTAATCAAAATTCATCATTTCAAAGAGCAAATATATATAAAAAATAAAATAATTGTCCATTTTATTGTCAATTTTTCTGATTCTTTACAATACCGTATTCTCTTCCACCTTAGTTTCTAATATCTACTTCCATAATTTGCTAAATGTGTATGTAATTAGTTCGTTCTTATTTTTTAAAAAAAAGCGTATAAATTATTAAAATCATGAGAATTTGTAAAACAATTGACACTATTGATGTTATTTTGCTTTTTATTATAAGAGCTTGTTTTTCCCAAAACAAAAATTTTGCATCGAACTGGAAATTGACATAGTTCCATGCGCTATAATTGTGATAACTATCCGATGAAAATTTTTATACACACTCGCTAGATCCATAAAAAAACCTTGTGACACCCTATTTTGAAATTTCCTATATACATCATAATTTATAGTCACTTCAATGTTCCAAAATATTTTTTTTAAGGGACGATTCTCATGTTTTTTTTTCTTTCCGAAACTTGCTTTTTCTAATCTGTATGGAAATGTACGAGAATTTTCGTACTAATTAGTACGAAAATTAGTACGAAATGAAACGAAGTACGAATTTCCTAAAATATGAAGAGATGTGTAAATAGAGTTGAAATCAACAAATAATCTGTAAATTTAAGGAAACATTTATATCGAGAAGCTTATTTAAACTTATCGAACCTCGCTAACTCGAACCTCAATTTCACGATTTTTTCGATATCTGGAAGAAAAAATTCCCTTCAAATTTCCACTACACTCAATGTTTAAAGAAACTTGATTTCTCGAAATTTTTTTTTTTTTAATCCCTCGATAACTTGAATTTTTTTTCTCCATAAATAGTATAGATTTTTCTTCTGAAAATAAAAAACTATTTAAAAAAAATAAACAAATTTAAGAATAGAAAACCAATTCTCATAATGATAAACTTTTTTTAAAAATATGGACATAAAGACGTCAGTGGCATGGAATGATGTGTCTCTCTCTGCGATAATGAATGTCTTCAAGATGGCTGGATTCATTAAAGATCACAAAAGTAGTCAAACAATCAATATCGTTAATTCTGCTGAAAACTACACCGAAAATGATTGGGACAGATTGACCGGACTCATGAAACTTGATGACATGGAATTTCATGACTTTGTAAACGTAGATGATGAATTAACAGTGTGTGGTCAGTGGGATGACAATAAAATCATCGCTCAAACGAAAGCTTCTTGTGAACTATCAGAAGAAGAGGATGAGGAAATTGAAGATTTAACACCCAATGTTACTAACAAACAAGCACTTTCTGCAGTGGACACTGTAAGGAGATTTATTGAGAGGCAGACGAATATGTCAGAGGAGACATTTAAAACTATAGTCCACTTCGAAAGTGTTACAGACAAACTTCCTTACACATCTCTAAAGCAAACAAAAATTGAATTTTTTTTTAAATGAAAGTGTAAAGTGTTTTTAGAATAAATATGGAATAGTAAATAAGGTATGTAAAGAGCACTTGCGATGGATAACATGCGATTTTCGATAATTCGAATTTTTGGTATCTCGAATTTTTTCTCCTCTCGCTTCAAGTTCGAGATATCGAGGTTTGACTGTACATATTTTTTTTATGTTCTCTGTCTGGACATAAATAATCCCATCAAGTTACAGCAGTGTAAAATTTTAATTTAAGGAAAACTTATTACGAGTTCCCTGCTGCCTTAAGCATGCTGGCAATGCCGTTGTTGAATCAAGTTGAATTGAGTGCGGCAGGAACTGAAAAAGCAAATGGTAGTGCAAATTCAAATTCCACAACTATTAGACAATTTAGATGTTGTATGTTTTACTACTAATTCTCTTCTGTAACATTTTCTTTCCCAATAATATTTTATAAGCGTCGTAGAACAGCTGATATTTTGGGTTTACAGCTGCAAATCTTGTACTCAGTAGCATCGTCATTTTGAACCCAAACCAGAAGACAAGGGAACTTCTGGATCAATTATTGGGAGAAACTTAACTTCGTGAAGGACTTTTTGATTGAACTAACCCGCATTTGCATTACATGGAGAAGAAAACCACGAAAACCTCCCACGGTTATCCTGACAGCTAGGGGATTCTAACCCATGATCCGTCTATCACTAAGGATATTTTATGTCAGCACTGTGGTCGGTACGAACCTGGTGCGGAATTCGCATCCACCCACCCTCGCTGGGATTCGAAGGCGATTCACCTCATTCCAAGGCGAACGCTCTATCCCCTGAGCCACCATGCCTCCCTAAATTTCGGGGGTCGAGAATCCGAATCCGTGAGAAAAATGCGTTTTTGTGTCTGAATTAGAAATTTAAGATATCATCCGCTCTAGTTAATTTTTATCTTTAACCTTGAGTTACACTACGCGATAATCTTATCTTTAGATCAAAAATTATTCAACGTGATTATACTTGTGCTTTTATTGTTTTTAAAAATAACATATTCTTAGTTAAATTTTCTTAATCAGTTTTCAAAAAGGACTGAATTTTGAGAATGATCCCCATAACCCCTCCCCCCCTGGCAGAATCACGGCGACATCGTCCCAGAACGTTACTGAGTTCTTGCAGAAAGATTTTTCTTTTGAAAAGTTAAAAAAATAAATTAATTTTCTTTTCTACAGAAATTTACACATAATATTTCAATCATGTGCTTAGATAATCACTTTTTGACGCGCTCAATTTACGCCGACAATATCGTAAATCGATGTTAAGTTTCGATTAATTTTCACGCGAATTTTAAATATCCCGATACATTTCAAACGATATTTAAAATTCGAATCGTGCATTTCAGTATTTACTTTTTAAGGCAATAATTCTATCGAATTTTCGGCAGTGATTGCTATTGATTTCTCCACAGTTTTTAAATCCGATATGACTACTACCGATTTCATGATTTCTAATTATTTTTTTACTGTGGCGATTATTTACAAAATGCGACGGAAATAAATTCTGCGTCTCCCCCTCCCCCAACAAAAAGCGAGAATAACATTCGTAATATTAGAATAAAAAAACATTACACGTTCAATTAAAATAAATTATATGGTTTTTTTTTTAGAAAACACAGCGCTTTTGTTATTTTAAATTAGTTACATGTGTGTTTATTATTATGAAAAGTATTTTGCAGAAAGGTATCAGCGCTAGAGAGTTTTGCAGCAGATAGCTCAAAAGAATTCCGCCACGCGGTCCATAACAAATATTATGTTGTGTTGTTAGAGTGAAACAGTGCCGTATTAAGCGTACGTGGGGCCCCAGGCCATTCAAATTTTTGGGGTCCTTCGATAAAAAAAATTTTCTCGTATATTTTCTACTTATTCAACTATAAAAGTATTTATGTATCTTTTCATTTAAGAAAGCATATTTAAAATAAAGAATAATAAATTAAATTTTACTTTAATTTGTTAAATTAGAACAGAAAAATTATCGTATTTTATTAATATATTATATTTGAATTTTTTTTTTTTTTTTAAAATCATTGTTTTTAATTTTTTGTAAATTTACTGTCAAAATTTTTTTTAAGGGGGCCCCTAATTATGGCGGGCCGCAGGCTGACCTAATGGGTAATGCAGCCCTGTACGAAGGAAATAATTTGTGCCCCCCTCAATGAAATGCGAGAATATCACCCATAATATTAGAATAAGAAATTATTACACGCTCAATTAAAAAAAAAATTAACTGTTTTTTTTTTTGTTTTTTTTGTGTGAAACTAGCGCTTTTGTCATTTTAATATAGAAACATATATGTTTGTTATTATTGAAAGTATCTTGCAGTAATATATTAGTGCTGGAGAGTTTTGTAGCAGATAACTCGAAAAAAAATTCCGCCACGGGGTCCATAACCAATATTATAGTGCGTCGTTGCAGTGAAAACTAAAATAGATTTTATTTTGACATGGGTATAAATTCTAAACTGCATGACTTCCCGAAACTCTTATCACAGGATAACGATAATGATTTCTTGTATTCTTTACAGTCAAAGATCAGGAATAACATTTTCTTTTTGTCTTTTTAAAATGAAAAATGTTGCAAGATTTTTATAAAAGTTGCTTTTTTTCTAGAGAATATCTGAAGAAAAAAAAAAGGTGCAGAAAATATTTCTTGCGATAGTCTTCCTACCAGGTGGGATTTTTCCCGATATTAAAGTGCACGTTATGAGAGGAAAAATACCCACTATTTTTATAGGTCAGCATTCTGAGGAATTTCTTTTTTATTTTTATTTTCTAGATTCATTCAGAAAAAAGAGAAAATAAAATAAATGTAGGAATCGAAATATAATGTGAAACGCCGGGTTAGGCATGATGAAATGCATCTTTTTTTACTTTGTAGCACGGCATGTTTTTTAGAAATCCTTTTCAACCAGTTATTTCCTTATTTAACTATTCTAGATAAATGTCACTATTTGAAACTTTATATTATGTTTTTGTGTCTATGATCATTTAAGTAAGACAAGAAAAATTAAAAACCTTTTTCAAAGTATAAAATTTAATTTAACCATTTATATTTTTCAGATATGTGGTAATAAACTATCGCAAAATCGTGAAATCGAAATATTCATTTAGAAATTCAGGTGAAGCTAAACTTTATTTTTTATTCATTTTAACTTAAACTTTTATTTTTTTTTAAAAAAAAGAAGGTTGTTCGAGAACCCCTTGGTTTTCTTACTTTAGTTTTTTTTAAAATTTTTTTTACTTTAAATAAAAATATTTCTTTTTTAAAAAAAGGATTATTTTGTTAATAAAATACACAAATATAATTTATAGTTAGGACATTTTGTTATATGTATGTTAGGTAGCAAAACGAATGACTATTTGGACTTGAAAACTAATCAATTGTACTTGGAAAAAAAATTTAAACCTTAAAAATACGAAATATGCGTATGAATAAAAAGGTAGTAGTAGTACTTAATTTACGTCTCACTAGCTGCACTAGCTCACTAGCTGCGACGGTCTGGGAAACATCCCTAATGATGATCCGAAGACAAGCCATCACAATTTTGATCCTCTGCAGAGGGGATGGCACCCCCGCTTCGGTAGCTCGACCACCTGTACGCGAAGTTGAGCACTTTACGGTAGAACAGTTTAACGAGGACCCATACCGCACACCCTCGGTCCCTACGCAGACTGATCCAAGTGGTCACCCACCCGCACACTGACCGCAGCCAGTGATGCTTGACTTCGGTGATCTGCTGGGAACCGTGTCTTAACGATCAGTCCACTGTGGGACATGAATAAGAAGGAAGAATTGAGAGGTACTTTTACACTGTCTTGTAACTAACACTGAGATTATTAAACATCAGTTTACCTGCGTATAAGACATGCTAACACAATTCAATCTGGAGGAACCTTTTGATAGACGAAAGTTGGCACAGTCGAATGCACTATCCCCACATTGGTGATCCGGGCGTGATTGGAACTCACAAAAATCATAAACGCTCACTTCGATGCATGAACCACATTGAACAGACCACATTGAACAGGTGACTTGCACAGCAGCTTCTCAGTCTCATTTACTCACAACGGAATCTTGCACCCACTCGGGTGCCAATGGCAGCACAGGAGAGACGACATACAACCGTGAACTCAATACAGCTCTCACCACAAACACTCAAAATCCGGTGAACTTAATACAGCTATCCCGGTATTTCGCAATTACAGCAACTCGTGGTTCATCGAATTCTATACCTGATGAAATTCTGTTGGGGGAGTATTGTGGCGTAACTACCACTACAATTATTAAACACCAATTCACTAGTATATAAGACATGTTAACTTGATTCAATCTTGTGGTATCTTTTGATTGTGCATTAGACCCTACAAACCTTCATCCATCTCCACAGCTTGCAAACCATTAGAGATAGTTCTAACATTCAGCACTCAAAAACATGCCAAAATTATTTGAAAATCAAACATATTGACGAGTTTTTTAAACCTTGAAAAGGTGTCCCAATAAAATACCGTGTCAAGATATTGCAAAAACACACACACACACACACACACACACATATATATATATATATATATATATATATATATATATATATATATATATATATATATATTATATATATATTATCATTAAAACTCGAGAGCTCTTAATATGTAAATTACTTAGCTAATCTGCAGATTAACTTAGGTTGTGGAAAAAAAAAGTGCGGAGTCAAGAGTTATATTACCGTCGTTAAACAGCCGACCCAAGTTTTTGAGTTTAAGACTACTCATGTTCAACTCCATAGCCTTGTCATTTTGAATCCAATTCAGAAGACAAGGGAACACCTGGATCAAGTATTGGGAGAAATTTGCCTTCATGGAGGATATTTTGATGGAACTAACCTGAACTTGCGTTACATGGAAAGGAAAACCACGAAAACCTCCCACGGTTAGCCTGACGGCGAGGAGCCTTTAACCCACGTTCCGTCTCCCAATAAGGATATTTTACTTCAGCACTGTCGTCAGTGCAAGTTCAACCAATTCGTTTCAACCAGTCATCGCTATGATTCGAACCTGGCCAACACGACTCGGAATCGGGAGTTTTAATTTATGTAATGAGGGCATTTCAATATGGTTAAAATCCGAAAGTTTCAACTAGTTTGCTGATTGTATTTGTGGGCTTGATTCTTTGAATGCTGAAAAATAATTAAACGGCATTATGTTAATTTCTTTAAGTATAATAATACTTAAAACCGTTTGATTCTATGTTTTATATGGTTATTAATAATTGATTCTATCATCTTTTAGATAAGGAAAAGTCCCGCAGTTGGCTGATCGTAAATACACGGTTCCCAGGAGAGCAACAAAGTTAAGCATCACTGGCTGCGGTTAGTAAGCGGGTGGGTGATCACTTTGATCTGCCTACCGAGGGTGCACGTCATCGGTCCTCGCTAAACTGTTCTACGGTAAAGTACTCGACATCGAGCACAGGTCGTCGGGCTACCAAAGCAGGGGTGCGATCCCCCTGCAGAGGATCAAAATTGCGATGGCATGTCTTCGGATCATCCTCAGGGATGTTTCCCAGACCGTTGCCAATAGCCTATTGAGCAGCACTAGTGCGACATAATTATATTATTATTATATTAACTTTATTATGCTGTAATAATATTATATATTTCATATTATTTAATTTTCAGCTCATGCAATTTAAAGATTAGTACAAGTATGTTTTTTATTTAAGTTACTAGTGTACCACTTTCACTCCTATTAAAATATGATTAGACGTGGTTTGAGTTTGTGTTTTTAACTGGAAAAACTTTAATTTGTTTTTAAGTGTCATTATATTTTTACGTATTTCTAATTATGTTCTATTTATTTTAAGTAGCTTAATGAACTTTTTGTACATTTTCCACTAGAGGAATATAAACTCGTATCCCTCCCTGTCGAGCTATAGACTCGTATTATATTTCAATAAATTCAATGTGAGATACGGCATTGAAATAGTAGTTTCTTGATAACGTCTGAAATAAAGTCTTCTTTATTCGCCTGAAATAATAGTATTTTAATATCGTCTAAAATAGTAGTTTCTTTATGACGTCTGAAATAAAGTCTTCTTTTCTTTCTTTATTCGCCCGAAATAATAGTATTTTAATATCGTCTGAAATAATAGTTTCTCGATAACGTCTGAAATAGTCTTTTTTTTTTATTCACCTGAAATAACAGTATTTTAATATCGTCTAAAATCGTAGTTTCTGAATAACGTTCGAAATAAAGTCATTTTTTTTATTCACCTGAAATAATAGTTTTTTTAAATACATCTGAAATAACAGACTTTTAATTTCGTCGTAAATAATAATCTTTTTACGGTCTTCATTTTATTTTATTTACTGAACGAAATGTTTCGTCAGGCCACCAAAATGTCATAGGTGGTTTGCTACTGGGCCGCGGGCAACGCATTGGAAGACCCATAATCCAAAAAGCAATGACGGAAAAGGTAGAGAGAAAGTTTGTTGTGTAAGGGAGAGGGCGCGATCGGCAGGCGATCGGAATATACAGGGAGATCGTTTGCCGGCGGAGAGTCAGCTAGTTGTCGGCCGAAGACTCACCTTCGTGGTTGGGGAGTCGTAGTGTGAAAAAGGAAGGAATAATGGTCGGCCGGCGCGGGATATTTTTCGATCCGGTCATGTTCTATTCTTCTCTTTTATTCTTCTTATTCTTGGTGCTCTTTTTCAAAAGTAAGTCCTTTTTAACACTTTTTTTTTAGTGTTCAATTCAACGACAGTACATTTAGGACGAGGGTTACTTGCACATTAATTATACTTTTTCCACCCCCTCCCCAACAGGTGTTTCATAGGAATAATAACATCCAAATGCGGATAAAACTATTTCGAAAATTTTAGAAATAGTTCAATCCTTGTTTCTTAAGGCACTTTCTTCTTTTCTTTTAATTGACTTTTTTTAATG
Organism: Parasteatoda tepidariorum; assembly: GCF_982258835.1. Taxonomy (NCBI): domain Eukaryota; kingdom Metazoa; phylum Arthropoda; class Arachnida; order Araneae; family Theridiidae; genus Parasteatoda; species Parasteatoda tepidariorum. Next base: position 109,219,601 of record NC_141762.1, read on the forward strand.
TGTAGTTGAAATACAAATGCAATTCAGTGCCTTCAATTTTTCATACAGTTAAATTTTTATGTTTCAAATGCGATAACTTTTCATAAAAATTTCAAACCTAAATTTTCCTAACACTGCACTTTTCATAGTTTCGCGCAATATGTAAGGGAAAGTTTATTGAAAAGTTTTGAAGGAGCTGAATAATATTTAAAGTTTATTTTAAAAAAAAAAAAAATTGGCGTATAATTTAGAATATATAACTTAGAATTTATAATATAATTAAATTCCCGCTTTAAATATATTTAGTTTTAAAAAAAATTTAAATTTTTAATTTTCAATTATTATATATATATTTTTTAATTTTGAATGTTAATTAGTTTTTTTTTAATTAGTTTTTTCAAGCTTTTGCGCAAAGTTTGAGAATTATTTACAAATTTAAAGCGAATGAATTCGTTTAAAATTTTTCTTTAAAAACATACTGACGCAGAAAATAGAAGTGTGACAAAACTTAATTACTTTAATTTTTCACAAATCAACACAATTTTAAATAAAACAAGACTACCTTAAATTTCAAAAGCAAATTATTTTAAATTTTAATTCTGTTTTTTTAAATAACTTCAAATTTTACGCTTACGTCGTAAAAGTTTCAGGAAAACTGCTGGAATTTTTAAAGAAGCTGAAGATGCTCAAATTGTAAATATTTATATTTATATAACAATATTTCCATTTTACATATTATCATAATTGTTTTTGGAAAATTCTGACACTTAACTGTTTCAGGAAAATAAATCCATCGTCTTTTTTTTTTTTCAGTTTTCCGACTTAAATTAAAATGGATAGTAGAATAAAGTCTTCTTTTTTTCTTTTATTTGCCTGAAATAATAGTATATTTTAATATCATCTGAAATAGCCTTTTTTTTTCTTTATTGGCCTGAAATAATAGTATTTCAATCTTGTCTGTAATAGTAGTTTCTTGATAACGTCTGAAATAAAGTCTTTTCTTTCTTTATTCACCGGAAATAATAGGATTTTAATATCGTCTGAAATAGTAGTTTCTTGATAACGTCTGAAATTGTCTTTCTTTTCTTCTTTATTTTCCCAAAATAACAGTATTTTAATATTGTCTGAAATGGTAGTAATACAAAATAATAATATTAGTTTTTACATTTATATTTGTTTTTGATTTAGAAGAATTATTTTTGTACAGAAAAACCAAGAAAAAATTTGGATATTTTCTCACTAGTTGCAGCCTTTTCTTAATTTCCTTTATTACAGAAAAAGGTTGCAAAAATTGTGCATCAGGTTCCATAACTTAAAAGGAAAAAAAATTAATTGTGTGTGTGTTAAAATTACATACATGATTGAAATAAAATATAAGTACGGATATACTTTTAAAAAATTTATTTTATGGAATTTCAAAAGTGTAGTTATCATATTTTAACATGAATGCTACAAAAAAGAGTTCGAATATTTACTATTTTCGTTTGCTTTCACCATTTTTTACCATACCTTTTTCTAAGGTTAATTGCATCCCGGTTTATTCGAAACGCCTTCAAGTTTTCAATCTTTATATTAAGTTCGCTTTTTTGTGCCTGACTTTTCGAAAGTGTTACTGTTTTTTCTCCGCTTAAATATTAACTTACTACCCAGAATATGTATGCGTTTTTTGTTTCCTTTTTTGATAAAAATTCTGAAAATACAGATTAAGAGTGGTATTTTATTTTATTTAATAACCGTCTTTGAACATCCGACTCAAATTTGAATTTAAGGCTACAGATGTTCAACTCTGTAGCCTCGTAATTTTGGACCGAATCCAGAAGACCAGGGAACTCCAGGATCAAGTATTGAGAGAAATTTACCTTCTTCGAGAAACTAACCAGCATTTACGCAAAGTAGCACAAGTAGTATTACAAGTAGAGAAAAACCACGAAAATCTCCCACGGTTACTATGACGGCATAGGGTCTCTAACTCATGATCCGTCCGCCACTGAGGATATTTTTACCTCAGCACTGTGATCGGCTCAAGCCGGATGCTAAATTTTGCATCGATCAGCTATCGCTGGGATTCGAACCCGAGTTACCTTATTGGAGCGCTCTATCTCCTGACCCAGCCCTTCAGGGGAGGCCCTTTACTGAACACCCTGTCTAATGATTGTAAATGAACTAGTATAAAGGTAAAACAAATTTACTTTTTTGTACTTTATAAAACATGACTCGCCGTGTTAAAATATTTTCTTTTTTACCATTACTAACTTAACCATTTTTATCTCTTATTTGTTACACATGTCGTGTAATTCATATTATTATATTTATCACAATAAAAGTTTTAAAAGTTCATCTTACACTTCAGACCATCGCAAAAAAACCTTTTACAAGCTCCATATATGCAAGATTTACCTATACAAGAAAAACGTAATCTAAAAATATGCTTGTTAGCAAAAATGTCACCCTGCAAATGTGGCCCTGCAAACTTGCTGGGGCCATTCCGTTGTCAGTGGTAAAACCAAAAGCCGTCAGTGCGCCGAGGGCCCGTAATAGAAAATAAAATAAGACAATAATACCTCAAAAATTCTAAGATTGAAACAAAAATGAAACACAATGACATAAATTAAAATTACACTAAGGAAAAAGAAAACTAAGACTGACGCGTCTACATATGAAGAGGAAGTTACAGTTAGACAAACCAAAATTATGTAAATTGTCAAATTCTTAAAGTGAAATAAACAACAAAAGTGCTGATCTCTTTCGAAAAACTTGAAAAAGGCAAAATTCCAGAAAATAAAGTGTTGCCCTCCATATTAGTAAGCTACAAAAAATTCTATTTCAGTATTGACCGAAATAATTGAACTTCTTTAGGATAGATTGAATTGAAAAATTTTAAATCCAAAAGTAATTCTGAAATTCTTATTAGATGAAAGAAAATTCGTTTAATTATTACAAATAGTTTTAAACTTAAGAATATGATTCATCAAAATATTTTTAAAAATTTTAAGATATAAATTTATTGTTTTCATAAATTATGAAATATATTGTTTCTAGATTAAATGTTGTTCTTAATTTATGTTTAATTCAATTCTAATCTATTCTATTCTCTACATACTTAGAAAAGATTTATCATAATCACAATCTTCCAAAAGATTTGACAATTGTAATTATATTCTATTAATTTCGTTTGACTTTACATTACTAAATTTTGAAATATATTGTTTCTAGATTAGATGCTGTTCTTAATTTATGTTTAATTCTATTCTAATCTATTCTGTTCTGTATATACTTTGAAAAGATTTATCATAATCACAATCTTTCAGAAGATTTGAAAATTGTAATAATATTCTATTAATTTCGTTTGACTTTACTTGAGTTAATAGTAACACTCTTTAACGATCTTACGTAAACAATAGGCGGTTTTATATACTCATACAGAATGTCAATCCCTTATACTACGAAATTATGCAGACTGATTTTACCTCTGCTTAACGAACAAAGAGAAACCCTTTGTCTATTAAAGGAATTTAATAGGCAAAGTCTCAATTTAAAGGAATTATTATAACTATCCAAAGTAATTCTGAAATTCTTATTAGCTGAAAGAAAATCCATTTAATTATTACAAATAAATTTAAATTTAAAAATATGATTCATCAAAATATTTTTTAAATATAAATTGCTTTTATAAATTTTGAAATATAGTGTTTTCAGATTAAATGTTGTTCTTAATTTATGTTTAATTCTATTCTAATCCATTCTATTCTATATATACTTTGAAAAGATTTATCATTATCGCTATCTTTCAAAAGATTTGACAATTGTAATTGTATTCTATTAATTTCGTTTGACTTTACTTGAGTTAATAGTAATACTCTTTAACGATCTTACGTAAACACAACGAGAGACAATAGGTGATTTTATATACTCATACAGAATCCCTTACACTACGATATTATGCAGACTGATTTTACCCCCGCTTACCAAACAAAGAGAAACATAAGATTTACCTTTTCTCTACTCTCACCTTTTCCTTATTTCTTTTTTCAATTCGTACTATTAGTTTACACTCGGCCTTCGGCCTATATCTTGTTCACATTTTCATTCGTTAATAAAGTAATTTTTAGTGTTAGTCATTAAGTGTTAGTCATTGTTTTAAATTTTATTATAAGCGATTCAGTTTTTCGCATATTTTAAAAATATCATCAGGGATAATTTCTAACTTATGGCTCTATTTGAACAAAAAAATAGTTTATTGAGCACATATAAATATTTAACTATTTTATATTTACGGTGTCAAATAAATTCCAAAAAGAACATGACGTGGTATCACGTGTGGTCCACGTCACCCAATTTATACTTTTATAATTGTCTGATACCACGTGTGCCTTTTTTTTCAATTCCTACTATTAGTTCACAATCTCCCTACATATATTTATACATATTATTCATATTTATATGTAGCAGTTTTTCACTGTTATCAGTGCATTTTTATTGGTCGGAAAATGAGATGGTAGGATCCAGTTTTCCATTCATTTTCACATTGATTTAGTGGTCATAAGCCATAAAGTTATTCCTTTCCTATAAATATTTTTGCATCCCTAATGTAAGGGACTGTACTGTTTTTATTAAGCTTCTGTTTGGTTTGTTTTCTGCTTGTTTAAAAGTTTTAAGAGTTTAAAAGTTTTCATAACAATTGTTGTTAGAATAACGTAATTCTACGTTACATTTTAGGATAAAGTTTTAAAGATTAAAAGTAAAAGTTTAAAAGCTTTCGTAACTATTTTTGTTAGAACAACGTAATTCTACGAGACATTTTAGGAAAAAGTTTATAAGTAAAATTTAAAAGCTTTTATAACTATTATTGTCAGAATTACGTAATTCTACGTTTTATTTTAGGATAAAGTTTAAAAGTAAAAGTTCAAAAACTTTCGTAACTATTATTGTTAGAATAACGTAATTCTACGAGACATTTCAGGATAAAGTTATTTAAATCGCTGTCTGGTCTTATTAACAGTTTCATAATTAATATTTTTCGGTGCAAATTACCTTATCATGAATTACGGTTATAGAGATTCGTTAAATGATTCAGAACTTAACTTTCAGCTCCATGCACAATCCGATGAATGCAAAACTTTTATTTAAAATATACATCCGTTCGTTTGGGATGCAAAAATTATAAATTATAGTGATGAACTCACCAAATATGTTATAACAATGTACTTTTCGTTTTAAATGTTGTTTCAAAAAATTATTACTTAGAAAAATTATTTAATTTCTATAATAGATCTTAATAGTATCATAAAGGAGGGAAATATTTAGACATGCGGAACAATTGTTCTTTTGAGTACAGATATTTTTAGTTGAATAATTTCAACAGTTTCAAGCTTAGCTCCCTAGTTTTACAAATTGTGTTTAAGTGTTACAGCAATTTTACTTCTTAAAAAATTATTACTTTTTCTTCATTACCTAGAATGTTACATTCATATAACTTAATTTCAATTAACAAAGTTTATACGTCCTCAAAGCTTTCATAATAATGAAATTACTTTTTGATTCTGTTGAGCACAATCATTGATATTAGAAATGAAATAAAATAAAAATTAATAAAACTTTTTTATACTGCCCTTCCGAAAATTAAAAAAACTGAATCCTCCTGAAATTTAAAAAAACTGAAAAAACTGAAACCTTCCGAAAATTTAAAAAAAAACTGAATACTCCTGAAATTTAAAAAAACTGAGAAAACTGAAACCCTTCCGAAAATTTAAAAAAACTGAATCCTCCTAAAATTTAAAAAAACTGAGAAAACTGAAATCCTTCCGAAAATTTAAAAAAACTGAATACTTCTGAAATTTAAAAAAACTGAGAAAAATGAAATCCTTCCGAAAATTTAAAAAAACTAAATACTCCTGAAATTTAAAAAAACAGAGAAAACTGAAACCCTTCCGAAAATTTAAAAAAACTGAATCCTCCTGAAATTTAGAAAAACTGAGAAAACTGCTAATGATCGAAATCAAGAAAATGTCGACTTTCGCCGGTGAATGTCAACAATCACGCTCTGTTGAATGTACGAAATATTTGTTACATCTAATTTGATATTAATTTATTCGTTGATATTATTTTTATTCGATATTTTAATACCTGCTCAGGATAGATTAGGAGAAACATCAGCGTTCGGAGTGCCGGACGAATGTATAAAGGGCAGTGGCACTGAACCTTTAAAGAACTTTAGTGTAGGTTATACCGGGCAGTGGCACTTCACTAGTCCTAATATATATTTTGGACATTTAACAAAGCGACTCTGTGATTGTCAACATTCACCGTTGGAAGTCAACAACCACCCTATTCGGTAATTCATAGTAACAACTATATTAGAAACATTCATTCGGTAAGATAATTATTCTTTTTTCCCACTACAACTCTAAAGAGCTTTGAAAAGAAATACTTGAACGAGTTCAAAGTGGTCTATTAATTATTTCTTCATATTAAGAACAAAAAGGAAACTGACTCACTACATGAATTGTTCAAGGTCTTTCGTAATAAATTAAATCAACCCATTAAATTCTGCGACTGATATGTTTCGTGCTAAAACGTGAACAAAAATACTATGACGAACTCATTTTTAATATAAATAAATCCTGTAATTTAGTACTATTCTAGTTAACTGTAGAATGTGTAAATTTCTTCGAATTGAATTGAATTATTTATTATAATAATTTAATTCCAGTTGAAAAAAGAACAGAAATTGAACTGAATTTAATGTACACTGGTGTAGGAAATTAAGAGAATTTTAACTAAAATGGTACTAAATTCTAGAATTTATTTACTTTAATTCTAGAATAGCTAGAATTTAATTTATTTTGTTTTAATTCTAGAATTAAAACTAAAATGCTTACAATTTAGTTTTAAACGAATATTCAATTAATTGAATTACGCTGGTGCAAGAAATTAAGAGAATTCACAGGCTGGGTCGATTATCTCTAGAACTACAGGACCGATTTTAATGAAATTTGTTATGTATATACAATGATAGAATACAAGACAAATAATCATTCAACAATTGTGATACACACGCATTGTATTAATGTATGTACATAACAAATTTCATTTAAATCGGTCCTGTAGTTCTAGAGATAATCGACCCAGCCTGTAAATTTTCTTAATTCCTTACACCAGCCTAATTCAATTACTTGAATATTCGTTTAAAACTAAATTGTACGCGTTTTAGTTTTAATTCTAGAATTAAAACAAAATAAATTAAATTCTAGCTATTCTAGAATTAAAGTAAATAAATTATAGAATTTAGTACCATTTTAGTTCAAATTAGAATGTACAGATTGTAATGCCATTTTAGTCAACACTAAAACGTGTCAATTTATTTTTTTCGATTCTATGTAATTCTATTCTACTTAATGCATTGTTCTAGTCAACACTAAAACGTGTCAATTTAATTTTTCGATTCTATATAATTCTATTCTACTTAATGCATTGTTCTAGTCAACACTAAAACGTGTCAATTTAATTTTTCGATTCTATATAATTCTATTCTATTTAATGCAGTGTTCTAGTCAACACTAAAACGTGTCAATTTAATTTTTCGATTCTATATTATTCTATTCTATTTAATGCAGTGTTCTAGTCAACACTAAAACGTGTCAATTTAATTTTTCGATTCAACGTAATTCTATTATATTTAAGGCAATGTTTTTCTATCTAATTTTCCTCTAAGGATAGGTACAAGTGTTTAAATTTTCGATTATTACGAACAGAAAAGGTTAATAATTTGGACTATAGGCATATTTTTTTACCGATACGAACTTGACACTTACAAACCTCTTTGTCCAGTTTGTTTTTAATAATTCACATTCTCTCTGAAACTGAAAAAAAATTGAAAGAAGGAAAACAAAGAAACATATTCTAAACCTATGAATAAAGTTTTGATTAATCACTTGTAAATATCGATCCATGATCGAGAAACAATGTATTAGAATACATGAATTTAATTTTCATAAAATTTCTTTTTCATACCTTCATTTCATTTTATCATTGTTCATTTTAGAACCTTTTCAGTTACTTGTGACTGAATTGTTCTTTAATAACTGATTATTCTTTTAAAATGACTGAATTGTTCAATAAAATTCCATTCTAGTTAACACTAATACGTATGAATTTAATCTCGATTCAATGTAAACCAATTATTCTTAATACTAAAATACTCGAATGTATTTTTAATTTCAATAAAATGTTTATTTTAGAACCTTCAAATTGTCTAAATTTATTCTAAATTAATAGTCATTCATTGAAACTCCATTCTATATTGTACTAAAACCTATGAGTTTTTGTTTTCTAAATTTGATTTCTCCATTCAATGTAAATTAATTCAATGTAAATTAATTCTACGCTAAAATGCATGCAATTGAGTTAAATTATTGCATTTAGTATCATTTTAGTTAACACTGTAATGTATGAATTTCTTATAAATAAAGGAAATTTTTCAGTGTTTTATTTAATACTAGACACAAATAGGATTATTTTTTCTCTAAATTAAATACTTAAAATATTTTAGCAATGCATTGTTTACAGAAAAATAAATTAAATTTAATATTTTGTAATACATAAAAATAAAACATTTTCAAGTTGAAAATTACTGTCAATGAAAACTTTGTCAGTTCTATATTAGGAAATGAAAATTGTGTTATGAGTGCTTTTAAAAAGCCTAGTTGGATATATTTTTCGTTTATAAAACTAATTAGTAAAAGGAATGACTAAATATTTCGAGAAAAGTCATTTTTAGTTGATTTCTGTATATATATATATTGACTTTTCGGTTATCTGGGCGCAAGTGAAAAGTCGCGAAAACCTCAGCAAACTTTTGTAATAAATTTTTCTATACTTATTTAATTTTAAGCACTGAAAAAAATCAACATCCAAAAAAATTTAATAAATAACGTAAGTAATAATGATAATAAATAGTAAAATACCATTTCGCTCGACTAACCGAAAAGTACCCATATTTTTTCTTCAAATATGGACACTTTACTATTTAGTAAATTATTTAGAGATAGTAATTTAGATTAAAAATTAGCAAATAATTTAACGGGCACTATGATTATAAGATTGGATTTATCTTTCATTTCACGAATGTATAATTTTTACGAAAAATTTAAACATTTCTCTCTATGTTAAATGAACAACAGTCATGTGTATAGTCAATTTTAAATATACTTTTTATAGTAACAACGGTATGTTTTTTTAAAATATATCTGTTTTTTCGAAGTGAAGTATAAATATAATTTCTTTTAGTAGATGGGAGATGAAATAGTTAAAGTGTGTGACTTTAAGAATTCAACATAGCTTTAAATATAGAAATATATTTCAAATTGCGTCTTTACAATCTGAATATAGTGTCAAAAAACGATTTTAGGTCAATGTGCGATTTGCGTTTCTGAAAATGAGGCTAAGTCCAAAATGTATTGCAAATAAAACTGGACATTTCAAAAAAATGCGTTTTTTCAATGTCGATGCTTTTTTTCTAAGCTATGTTTATTTTATGAAGATTCGTAGAATGATCATTTTAAGCTACTTTCTTAAACGGGCATTTTAAGTTATATTTAAGTTTTCATTATTTTAAAATAGAATGAAAGAACAAAAGTTAGCTTTTTACGCTTTTTGCGAAATTTTCTTTTACTTAGAGCTAAATTTATGCTTTAATGCATGATATTCTTTGTTTTGTAAATTTAAATTATTTCCCCACCAATCCACCTAAATTATTCGAAAAATCATATAAAACGCCATTTTGGTTCAACTCTCACGGTAAGACGTTTAAAATTTTGGAAAAATTATCAAAAATTCTGAAAATTATAGTACTCCGAGTCTATAAAGTACTTCGTAGAAAAGATGTAATCCTGGAAATAGATTTTTTATGCTGTGTCTTCATTGTTATTTTTTCCACCCTTAGGCATACACAAATTAATTTGTTTAACGTAGAAATATAATAGTTATAACCGTTTTTAAGTCTTTGAAAGCAGAGATATTTTTATAATAAGCAACGTATTACTCACTTACTTACTTATCCTCTACGTGCCTTTGGGCACTTAAGGCCTCTAGCATTTCCCTCCAACGCCTCCTGTTTCTAGCAATAGATCTTGCTTCCTCCCAGCCAGATATTCCACATTCTTTTAATTCGCCCAAAAACATGCGCTGGATGGTAAGTCTGGGTCTTCCTCTTGTTCTTTTACCATCAGGGGCCCATGTAAGCGCAACACATGTAATTTTTTCTTTGGGCATTCTATGGATATGTCCGAGCCAGCTCCATCTTCGTTTTTTAATTTCATCTTCTATTGTTTTTATTTTAGCTTTCCTTAATAGATTTTGACTTGATACTTTGTAAGGCCAGAAAATTTTAAAAATAAATCTTAAACATTTATTTTGAAAGGTTTCTAATTTTTGCATTTCGATCTTAGTCTGTTTCCAGGTTTCTGCGCCATATAATACTGCTCTAACAATAGCTTTGTAAACAACTATTTTTGTCTTTATTTCAATAAATAAGCAACGTATAGATTTAGTTTCTTCTCTTTTGTATTAAAATGCGACGTACAATTAGAATGGAAAAGAAACAATTAATATGAAGAAAAAAAATTTAAGTCAATTTTTTCTTTTGTCAACAAAGAAATTTCATTTCACTTACTTTTTATTAAATAATTACAAGTTTTTCTCCCATATAAAACTAATTAATTAAATTTAATTATTGAATTTATATTTGAAAAAACTGTATCAACAATGAGTGTCATTAACATCGAGTGGATGAATCAAAATTATTTTATTAAAAATTTGAACAAGATGTATAAATATATACAGGGAAAGTGTGAACTAATATTAAATATTTAAATGTGCGCAATAAACTATTTTTTTTTTTGTTCAAATAGAGCTTTAAGTTAGAAATGATCACTGATGCTATTTTTAAAATTTGTGAAAAACTGAATCGCTTATAGTGAAATTTAAAACTATGGCTAACGTTTAACCCATCAGAAAATTCCATTGCGTTTTTCACTCATCTCTATTTAATGAATGAATTAACATTCGAAAAAACTGTTAACATCGAGTGTTATCCACTAGAAGTTCAAAAAAATATATTTGAACTTAAGGAGATGAATAAAAAGTATGTTATTAAGGATAGAAAATTTGAACAGGATGTATAGGGAGCAATGCGAACTAATAGTAGAAATATTAAATTTCTTGTTTTAACTACAAAATTTAAATGTTTTACACTGTATTTTTTTAAAAATTCTATAGATGCTATAACGTGCCTTATAGCTTTTTATCTAATAAAATTCATAGTTTTTTGTAAAAATAAAATAAAAATATTTTGCTGTTAAATGATACTCCTTTATCAAATGTTTGATAGGAACACGACAAAAATCCAAGATGGTAGATCCTTCCTACCTCTAACATAGATTCTAATTCAGAATTGTCAGAACGAATTTTAACTTTAAACCTGGTTAAAAATACTAAATTAAACCAATCAGCATTAGAAAAATGATGTTTAAGGAAAAAATCGGTTCTAAAGATCTAGTTCAGCCTCATATAAGTAAAACCTACTCTGATGTAGATCAAAACCAGGCAGACTAGTTTTTAAACCGCGATCACTCGAAGCACGTCTTTATCTCACTTTCGTAGATGTTTTGTTCTGGATTGTTTTTAACACTTTTAAATTATAAATACGTTCGTATAAATGAGAAATCATAATATAATTTTGAGTAGAGAACGCCGTGGATCTTCTGTAGTGTTTAAAAAAATCTTATCAAAGAATGAATCTTTTGGATCTCCGAGATTTGTTCTAAATTGACAGCGAATTCAGTAATGTTTGTTTTCTTGAAAATAAACATTGAGATAATTATCTCTCTCTTTTGAGTGATTGTGTATATTATATTCAATCACTCGAGAAAAAGATCTTTTCGGAATGATAAAATGCATGAGATACGAACTTACAAATTGAGGAATTAAATGAACTAAGATATTTTTAAGAATCATGAATGTTTCGATAGACCAATTACCGATCTTGTTACAGTGCTTTTGTTAATAGAAAGTATTGGATTCTTTACACGTTAACAATAAATATTACTATTTACTTTATTTGATAGTTTCAAACAATGAGTATATTTTTTAATGGAGGGGAGTTTCATTTATTTTTAAAATTTCTTTTCTCTTAACATATTTTTTTTTTGAAGCAATCAACAGATTTTCAAAGCCTATTTATTGAATTATCTTTTTGGATTTGTTTGCTACATTTTTCTAAAGTATTAAAAAAACATCACTTAGCAGTAAAATGTACAAAATCGGATAACAACAACTTCATGCCATGAATAAAAGCTACTGTGCAGGTTATAGTTTTCGTTTTTATAAATATTTAATACATAAATGCTAATTACCCAGGAATGGAAGTTGAAAAAAAATGTCTTTTTAAAATTTATTTTGGAAAAGAAATTTCAGTCGATTTTTACTTTGTTTTATTAACACTAGATTGCCTAAGGAAGTCATTTTGACTGCTTTTAATTTCAATTAGAAAAACAATGACACAATTTCTTTGAATTTTGTGACTTTTTGAACAACATATAATTTTTTTTATTGTTAATATTTACTAATTACTTGTTACATAACTGTAAATAATATCAAAAATTTTAAAAATTAATTTTAAACAAATTTATTGACGCATTCATAATCTAGTCATTTTGGCTGCTTTACGGCAATATAGGTATATACTAATTTTCCGTCTTTCTCGTGTTAATAGCGATGAAGTTTTAGTGTGAATTGATCAAAACATTTTTTATTTCGACAGAATTATAAAAAAAAATATAAGTGAAAATTAGTTTGTTAAAGGCTATATTTTGTTGTTCTTGGAATACAAAGTGCAAAGATATTTGCTTAATTTTAAATTTTTGTTTGCATGTTTCTAGCATATCAGAAATATACTAGAAGAAAAAGAATTCTTCATCACCGTAATATGCGATAGCCATAACCTTTTGTTAATTTCATACCAAAATTTTTCTTCAGACTGCTTTTTGAACTACTTTAAATTACATTTTAATTTTTTTTAAACATTTAATTGATTAAAAGCCATTTAACATGTTGAAAAGTGGTGTTCGCTTTGGTACTACCGACTTAACGTCCTTTCATGGAGTTAAAAATTAAACACCATAATATTTATTAATGTTGATTTACGATACGCTAAAAAAATTATTTGTGCATAACTTTTCTATTGAACAAAAAGATTTTAGATTTTATAGATTAGTAATTAAAAACTATACTGCAATTTAAAAAGGAAAAAATAAGTTAAAAAAACATCTGCGTTATATAAATAATATGTTATAACATCTTAAATGTTATAAAAGATTACAATTATCAGCATGGTGTTAAATCTCGAAGTAAATCAAGCATTAAAAAAAGTTAAGGAAGTTATTAAGCATGTGAGTCATAAAAAGTGCTGTTTGAATTAAGTAATTGCCACCTTTCTGTTCTGTTCCTTTAAAGTTCACGAAAGATTATTGCATTTATTTGCAAATCCATGCAAATGATTTTCCTTTCTCATGATTAGTTACCGATTATGCTTTAAGGTATATTTTCTAGACTCTGCAAGCCCTTGAATTACATGGGCAAAATCTGATACTATAGCATTTCTCTTTAATACAAATTTAGACACTTAAATTTATTTTTTCATTAGATTAATTAGAATTATATAGTTTAACTGTTAAATTGCATATTATTTGGTAAATAATATCCTTTCTGAGCAGTGTGATTACATAGAATAATAACAATGAAAACTTATTTTCTATGATACCATGTTAACTAAGGGTCAGAAATTATAGGAGAGATTGTTAAATGAAATGAATCTAAATTAGTTGCTGAAGCTATGTAAAAGAATAGTTCGCCAATTTGGCGGCGAGCGTTTCTTAGTGTTTTATGTTATAATTACTTAGTGCGTTCTTCGATGAAGATGCTCTATGGTAAGTGTCCTATAATGAAAAAACATGGGTATAGACTACAAATATATCGTTCTTTGTTATTCCTTGTGGATCGTCCTGTATAAAAATAATCGTTAAATCTAAAGTCCACTCTTAAACAGAGTTAATATACAAAGCGAAATTGTGGTTAATTTGAATGCAGCCTTCTCTGAAAGTATAAAACGGAAATGGGCTGTGTAAAACTATGTAAATTTTATTATTATAACAGTAATAAACAGTATATTTACTTCATTTAACACCTAGATCACCACTGAATCAGTTTAATTTCTAGATTATTGAACTATTTTGAATAATAAATCATTGGTATCACATATATGTATGTAAATCACCAGTACATAAAAACATCCTGATTCATAGACGCTCGGGTATAAATACCACTGATATACGTGTAATCTTTACAATAAACTGTTCAGTGATAGCAAAAGTAATAAAGCCAAAGTGATTGATAGCAAAGTAGTAATAGCAAAAGTAATTGATAGCAAAAGTAATTAAAGCAACTTAACACTCATAGATATCTGTCGCTGATTGGTGTCAAAGTTATGGCAAACAGTACTAATATAACTGGTAGTCAATACGAGAAGAATCGTTGATTTTAAAAGAAATTGGCAGAAATAAGCAAATGTGTACAAAAGACGGCAAATCTTTATATTTGATCCAATCGTCAGTTTTCACTGAGCAGAGTATATAACTCGCTAAGAAAAAATTTCGATCTTTGAAGAATTTACTATATAATATACATCCTATACTGTGCTATTTTATCTGTAACTAAAATGATCTATTTGAGCAAAAATTTATAAATATGTATTACTTCTATACCGACTTATGTTTGTGTCAACAACAATTGTCGAAAGAAAAAAACTATCGTTAAAAAATATGTAGTTGTTTACCAGGAATCGATTACGAGTTTGCCTTTGAAGTTCGTACTCTTTTGTGACTTTTTTTTTTCTTTCTCGCATCCCACTGCCTGATTGTGGCTAAAATTTGGTACAGATGCACAGATAGAAATCTATAAATCTTCTCTGCTAGCGCACAAACATAAAGCACAAATAATGCCACGGAAATAGACTTATGGCATTTGTGCTTTATTCATCAATAATTTAACTTCCACTAACAAAAATCTTTCTTAAGATCTTTCCAAAGTCAAATATCAGAAATAAAGATAGTAAAAAAACCTTCCATCATCCTGAAAAGTTAATTCTCTTATCATTGACTTTAGCTTTTATTCTGCTAAAATCATTTAACACAGTTCTTCCTCCACCGATCGTGATTTCTAAGAATCGTTCCACATTTTTAAAAATTTCGTTTCAATATATCAACATTTCTCAATGTTTTTCAATCTATTCTAATTTAATATTTAAATTGTACCTAGGGGTTTCCGCCAAACGAACTCATACCGGCTTTTAATCTTTCTTTTATTGACTTGTTAAAGCTTGTTCCTCTTTCCTTCCCTGATAAATCCATTTTGCATGTGTTTGTCTCGTGATTTTCCTACTATCATTTTGTGTCCAGAAACTAAGAAGATTTTTTTTCTATTGAACCGAAATTATACATAAAGGTGCAGAATGTCCGTTTCTGCATATTTATTTATGCTTTATTCATGTCTATTCAAGAGATTTAGCACATTTACAAGTGCTTAATCAGAATTCATATATATATATAAAATTGTGTGGGCTGATGAAAAGATATCTTTTTTTCCCGGTTTTTTAAATAAAATTTCATCCTTTTTTCTTTTTTTTTTAATCAGTTTGTTATTTTTTTCATATGTCTATAATTTTTCTTTGTTTTATCTTCATTTTCATATATATATATATATATATATATATATATATATATATATATATATATATATATATATATATATATATATATATATACATCGTAAAATTACTTTTATATCACAAATAAGTGATTTATCTATATTATTTTTTTGCATTAAAATGCTATATGATCCATATATAGGTAAAGCACTCATTTAAAAGGAAGCGACATAGACTCTATTTGATCTGAGAAGTGTGTGTGATAGGGGGGGTATTCGAAGGCATATTTGCATTCCCTGATTAAGATAAATGGAGTTGTAAGTAGATCAAATGGAGAGGGAGGTTCTCATGAATAATTAGATTCCCGACATTAATGAAGCATCTCAAATTAAATGCTTAGATAAGTTTATTATTATTTTCTGCTTATCACCAATTGAAACAGAACAACGTCACCCTGAGTTATCCTTGACAACCAATAACACATCATAAAAATTAATATAACTGCGTTACATTTGCTCGGAAATTACGTCGTTACATTGTAACGCATAAGGGAAGCTTTATTTGTTTTTTTGTGTTTCCATGCATAAATTTCACGTATTTTTGTGTAAATCTTTAAATGCATCACATTTTGCTTTGCGATGTATTGTTTCTTTTTCATTTTTTATGCGTTATTACGTGTCTACAAATACTCCTTTATTTTATAGTATTTTATTTACAGTTTCGCTTCGACACTAATCTAGTCGTTATATTTATAATCGGCAGATGTTTGCAACGTTGCCGAAACTAATATCTCCAACGTAATTAACTGTTACATTTCATTTTGATAATCCGAAATGCTTCGCTTTCTGCCCATAATGTTCGATATACTGTTTGATGCGTCATAAAGAGACTTTTACAATATTATGCAAAAAAATATTACAATTCCTTAAAGTGGAACAGATACTGTCTTCTTTGTTTGGGCATAAAAACAAAAAATGCTAAATATTGAAAACATTAATCTGAATATAAATTTTGTCGTCTTAGTTTTGCTTATTTTTCCATTTTACTTATAATTTTTTATTAAAGTTGTTAATATATATAAATAATACAAATAAAGCTTTTTATGGTTTAAAACGTTTTTTCAAATCCTCTCTTTTATCAAAAAATACAAAACTTTTACTCTATAAAACATTAATTAGGCCAATACTTACCTATGGATCTGAGACCTGGAACCTAACTCAAGCTGGTGAAAATAAAATTGCCATTTTTGAGAGAAAAGTTTTGAGGGCCATCCTTGGTGGGATAAAAATAAATAATTCCTGGAGAAGACGATATAATACTGAACTGTATAAAATCTACAGAGAGCCAGATATTGTGAAATTCATTAAAATACATCGAATGAACTGGGCAGCTCACATTTTCAGAAGGAATGATGACTCAAATTTAAAAAAAATCCTGTTGCACAAACCCCTAACGAACAGGAAAAGAGGTAGACCCAGGCTGAGATGGCTGGATTTAGTTGAGACTGATTTCCTTACTCTAAAGGAGAAAAACTGGCGAACAAGCGAACAAGTGTCAAAAGTAGAGAGAAGTGGATTCGAATTCAAAGGAAGGCACTGGCCCACCCTGGGCTGTCTAGCCAGATATGATGATGAATATATATATATATATATATATATATATATATATATATATATGTATATATATGTATATCAAGCATTTTTAAACGGTTTATAATAACAATCTACTTTAAATAATAGCATTAGTTTCCAACCTATTTAATCTACCAGTTATAAATAAATGAAAAATAAAATTTTTTTAGAAAAAACTTTATTGAAAATCTTAAAGTAAAAAAAGCACAAAAAGCGTTAAAATTTTCTTCAATATAATACTTATAGAAGGATTTAATTTTATATAATTATATAAAGAATTGTTAAAATATCATAATCCGATATTATGAATGTTGCTAAAACAAGAAATCAAAAACTAAATAAACAAATTACAGTTTGAATCCATGAATTGACAAATAGTATATTAATTTCTGTAATCAAACCTTATTTAAAATAAAAACTGAATCTTAAATTGTAAAAGGATATATAAGTTTTAAAATTCTGAAAAAGCTAAAACAAATTGCTATAAATTATTTTTCATAGTTATTTTAGATTAGTATAGTTTGTTGAAAAGATTTGTGTATTCAAAAAAATTTCTAGTTCTATACGAAATTTAATTTATTAAAACTACTTGTATTGATTTCCTTCTCCATTTTGTCCAGTGATAAATAGATTTTATTCCGCTTGTTCTCATAAAAGATTTCAGTTTTAAAGAAGGATGAAAAAGTTTATCTTAGAAACAATTGAAATCGGATAACGTCAACTAAGCGGATATTTCCCAGTGAAATGTATCAAATTAGAATATTTTACTGAAAGATTTAATTTTATATTATTATTATATAAAGAATTGCTAAAATATCATAATCCAATTTTATGAATGCTGCTAAAACAAGAAATAGATAACTAAACATTCAAATCAAAGATTGAATCCTCGAATTGACAAAGAGTATATTAATTTCCGTAATCAAATCTTATTTAATATAAATTATTTTTATAGTTATTTTAGAATAGTTTTAATAGTTTTCTTTTGTAGTAAATATTTATGTTTTTTAAAAAAACTTTCTGTTTCTATACAAAATTTAATTTATTAAAACTACTTAGGCAATTGTATTGATTTCTTCTTCCATTTTGTCTTGGTATAAATAGGTTTTTTCCGTTTGGTCTCTTAAAGGATTTTAGTTATATACATATAGTGTTAGTTATATAGTGTTAGTATTAGTGTTAGTATTTAGTTATATACATATAGTGAACCCTTAAAGGTTCACTATATCCGTTCCGCAAACAATTTTAACTGATGGTTAAAAACTCCTCCTATTACACATTATTCTAATAAATGATCATTTAAATAAAATACAAAACTGACTGAAAACACATTTTCTGTTGCTACGTATTATTTAACTTTTATTGAAGTTATACTTCTGATGCGACTTCCAACAAGGTTGCGTTAAACGTTTAACGCTACATTTTTATTGGCCGGGAAATCACGTGGTAGGATCTAGTTTTCCCTCATTCATTTCCATATTGTTTTGGTTCTCACTAGCATAAAAGTATTGTTTTTCTATAAATATTTTTTTAGTTTGATTTGATACACATATAGTTTAATAGTATAGTATTTTCAAATTTAGTGGATAACAATTGTAAAAACTGGGTGAAAACAATCCCACGGACAATGCGACGGATTTAAGTTTATGTCAAGGTAGGTCTCTTGTGAATATCAATTGATTGTTAGGTTTTCTCTTTTGAAATTACATTATGACGCATTCACATACAATATTAATACAAATACATTTTCCATGGCGAGACCATGAGGCAGCCACAAGTACTTCCACAGGTTCAAGAGGTCCAAGAGGGAAAAATTCACAATATTACGGTTATTACAGAGTACGGAAGCGAGCGGAGCAGGAAAAAGAGTCGTTGAATAGAACTAGTGAACCTTCTACGACTGCTGATTCTTCTACAATTAACGTCGCAGGTTACGAAGTTTAACTTCTTCCGCGCCTAGGGTCTCCACGCACTATTTTTTTTTATTACTCTTCGAACAAAAAAAAATTAGTAATCTTTAGCTGATGAGCAATCCTCAAAATCAGATATGGAAACACTTCCCGACTCTCAGATAATTTTTCCTGAATTTGTTATTCCGCGTTTTAAACCTGTTTAACCATTCATTCGTGTACATAAAAGTAATCTCACCAAATCGTTTACCAAATTGCATTTGACTTTGAGTAGAAGCAATTGTACTGGAATTGATACTGGTAGATAACGGCTTCTTTGAATGCTGAACCCATTCAATAATGGAGCAAACAACAACAAAAATGCTTATTGCTACATTCCATGCTATAGATAGTTTTAAAAATCGGTATATGTCATTTGAAAAAAAAATTAAAGTAGACATTTTAAAATTATTACAAGGAAATAAATCATTCAAAGACAGAAAAAAGTTCATACTATCCTCTCTTTTTTGGTTCACAATATTCACAAAAAATAACATACGTGTACATCAGCTAAAGACAACAAGGCCCGGGAGCGAGCATTTTGCTCAATATATCCGGGAGTTCACTGTAAACCGTGTTCACTACAGCGAATTTTGACTGTGTAACTGAATAGATATATAACTTCAGATATTCAGTATTAAGAATTGGGTTAGTCGTCTCGCCTAAGGATATGGGCACTCGACAGTTACAATGCAATAAAACACAATTTGACAACCACAATAAAATACAATAAATACAGTTACAAAAATAAATAAATAAATAAAAATAACAATGACATTAGAGTACAGATTATTTCGTTACAATAAAGACAGCTGAAGTCCAAAAGCATGAAAAGAAGAACTCTTCAAAGGAGGACGGTTTGATGGTTAAAAACAATTAGAAAATGTATAATTAATAGCCAAATTACAACAAAATCAATTTAAAAATTAATCAAATTTAAAAATAGGTATATAAAGCAACAATTAAAATTAAAATATCCAGGGCAATTCAGGATCCAATAAATAAAAAATACAAAAGCACCTAAAATAAAAGCATCAGTGCCCAAAATCATTAAAAAGGGTAAAAATAGGAATTAAAACCAGAGTATAGGTATTTAAAATCAGTAAAATCAAAGTCATTAAAGCTAATTACAAATTTGAATTTTAAGAATAGAATAGTCTGAGCAACAGAGAGGTGTAATATTTAATCTGATAAGTTAAAATACTTATGGGATGGTAAACAAGTTATTCAGTATAAGAGGAGGGCTGTGAAAAAGTTAATCTTAGAAACAATTGAAATCGGATAACACGTCAACTATGCGAGGACACTTCCCAATGAAATGTATCAAATTAGAATATTTTTCAATAGTAATTATTCTTGATTTGAAGAGTCCTTTGCAGTGAAAGGAGGAAAGGTATCTATTTTCGGTTTAACAGAGGGTGATACATCATCCGAGGGGTGGAAATGGGATAACACTACAGGATAACACTCTGTTTGGGAGGAGTCAAAAAAGCAATGGGAATATGAATCCCTTTTAATGATGATCATTACGAATCCGTAGATTAAATAAAAGATTTTCATTTGGATCTTTAAATACATGTTTGGGTGGAGAACTAAAAGATCTTTTATGTCAACATCCTTCCTCCTCCCTCACTATCCCCACAAATTGATGTTTAAGGCATTCGTTCTGAATTACGGAAAAAAGCACCACAGAAAAATAAGTTTGGAGTCGTGGTAAAAACCACGTTTTTGTAGTGGAGAATAATAATTAAAAAACAAAAATTTGAAAAACGAAAAACGTGGTGAGCATGAAATACATAACAGTATGTGTGCTCATGAGAATATGTGTATGTATATCTGTAATTGTATCTGAATGTGCATGTGGAATATGTTTGTATATATGCGTGTGTATGTGGATGTATATGTGGGGGTGCATGTGGTTGTGCATGTGTATGAGTAAGAAAATATATATATGTATTGCTATGTATTTCATGCTCCCCACATTTTTCGTTTTTCAAATTTTTGTACTTTAGTTATTATTCTCCACAACAGAAACGTGGTTTTTAGAAATATTATTATTATTTTTTTTTGGTACTCACTTCCAAAATCTCAATTTTTTCACTCACTGTACACAAAACTTGTCAACAGATATGTGACACTCATTTGAAATAATCGAATCGACAACAAAAGACAATTGCGAAAATATTAATTTTTCTTTCATTTTATTTTACTTTGTATGTCTTCCTTCTCTTCATTTGGCATCCAATTCTGAACTATGTGCCGAATTTGAAGTCTGTAGCTAGCCGGGAAGTTAGTTTAAAATCGATTACAAAATTCCACCCGGACAGACATACACGAAGGCAAGTTGATATAAACGTGGTAAAAAGTCATCAAATATTTTTTAACCCTAGATTGCAAAAGGAAGTCATTTTGACTGCTTTTTCATTTGCACAAAATGTTCAAATAATAATGCATACATTTTTTTCCAAGTGAAGAAATTTTTTTTTTATTGTTAATATTTACTAATAACTTGTAATATAACTATCAATAATATGTAATAATAATGATATGAAAAATATTAAAAAAAATTTCTTTACACATTAGTTATTCTTTCACAATGCAGTTATTTTCACTGCTTTTGGCCAACATAGGTATATACTAAGTTTTAGTCTTTCTAGTCTTCAAAACATGTTATTCACTTTGGAAATTTTAACCCGAATTTAATGTAATTTAACAATTATTTAAATTTTGTTAGATACTTTTTAAGAAAATGAATGAATTTAAAATGTATAATACACTGGTGTATGAAATTCAAAGACTTGATCGATTATCGCTAGAACTGTTGGTTCGATTTGAATGAAATTCGATATCTACATACATTGATATAATACAAAACAAATAATCATTCAACAATTGTAATACACACGCATGATAAACAAAAACAAATAATCATTCAACAATTGTAATACACACGCATGATCGCGCGTAAGACTCGTTGGAGTCGGAAGGTATGAAACAGCGGTTGCAGAATCAAGAACAAAAAAAAGGGTTAATAAGGGGTAGGGTCCCCTCTTACAGAACTTGCAGCGTGATTTCATACTTGAAATAAGGCAGTTTATCATTTACTGTTCCATACCTTCGACTCTAAAGATTGTTACGCAGTCATGCACGTGTGTATTGCAATTGTTGAATGGCTGTATGTTTTGTATTGTATCGATGTACGTACAAATCAATTTTCATTCAAATCGGTGCAGTAGTTTTAGAGATAATTGATCATGTCTGCAAATTCTCCTAATTTCTAACACCGGTGTAGTATAATAGTTAAAATATATAATAGTAGGGGAGAGTGGGTTCAATTTTAACAGGGTACGATTGTAACAGAGCAAAAATTTCGAGTGTTGGGTTCTAGATTTGGTTCCTAGGTGGCGCACAAGGTGTATTTAATAAATCTACATGTACACCCCTGCTAGCAACCATTTTTATGTACTTTTGAAAGAGTTACACCACAAAAGATATTTTCACGCCACGCAAGTACTTTTTTTGGTATTAGAATATTATATTGTAACACAGTAATTTTGTTTAAACAAATAAAAATTAGTAACCGAATATGTAAGTGGACACCTTAATTAGCATTTCAATAAAAAAAAATTAGTTTTGCTTATTAACTAGCATTGTTTTTTACAAATGAAGTTGAAATGGAGTCTTGGGGACAATTGTAACAATAAGTAAAGGGACGATTGTAACAGTTGAAAATAAACAATCTTATGTTTACAAACCATTACTTAACTCTTTAAGAACCACCAATAGTTTCCTATATCATTTATATTATGTTGCATGTGCATTATTTTATTTGCCACCTTTCACAGCATAAATTAAAACTTTTAACCCCTTAAAGTTTAAAGTTTAACCCTTTAGGTTTCTGCTCATTATTATTTTTACTCCTAAAATATCACTACTATTTTGATCAATAAAAAATATATATCACAACTATGATAATATGTATAACTAACTATGTTTTAGTTGAATTTATGAAGTGTTACAATTGACCCCGTAAGTGGGGACAATTGTAACACTTCAATTATAAATACCTACAATTATAAATATTGTAACTATTATATCCATTAACAATAGTCTCCCGGAGCTTAATCTTTTGATAAGTTAAAAAGTATGAACAACAATAGTAAAATAGGGTTCAAATTAAAACAATTAAAATATTTATCGGTTGAAAATTTATTATTTGTATATTATTATAACATCTTAATAAGTATTGAAACTTAGAATAGTTTAGAACTAATTAAGGGTCCTAATTATTTTGTGGAATAGAATAAAGAGAAAAAATTTATATCCATAAACTTTAAATTAATCCTCATATGTTAATTATTTATTAAAAAAATATGCAATTTCATTTGAAAGAACATTTATTCGCATTAAATTTTCTCTCAATGGCTGAAACTGAATCATTAAATTCATATAACTACTAAGGAGGGTTTTTTTTTTTCAGTGTTTTTTTTCAGGCCTTTTTTATTCGCTGTTTAGTTTTTTCTGGTGCTCATTTTTTTTCTGTTCACCATTTACTCTACTGCACGATAATATATTTTAAAGCATATAAATTAAAGCACTGTCTCTTAATAACAATTACAGATGGATTTTTCGGTATTTTAAGTTCTTTTTTTTTCAATTGTACCAATACAGTTTCGCAATCTGCAGTTTTTTTAAAAAAATAGTTAAATATACTATATGATAGTGGGCTGCGCCCCCTACTCGCTAGCGCTCGCCAACCCCCGAAAATTGCTACGCAATCTTATATGATTTGCTTCGCAAACCAAGCTCGCTTCACTCGCTACTAAGGTACATTGCAAATGCACAAAATTCTAAGAATTCAAAACAATCATTCAAATCCATATAACAACTTTTTAGTAAATACTAAGTCTTTAAAATAAATATGAATTCAAATAAATGACATGTAATTCGTTAAACCTATTAGAAATGTGTTATAGTATAAAATCTTAAAGCGTAACAGCACGACTGAGACTCATTTTTCAATGAATAACTAATAACAACAATAATCAAATAAATTCGTGATATAAATCAAAAATTGTCAAATAAATTCGTAATATATAAATTCGTGAAAAAAGCGCTTTCGACGAAATACTAAAATAGAGATCTATCAACAAAGACTACTTCTGCCTAGCTAATAGTATGAGATTGCCGGAGCTGATAGGGTGAATTTCGGAAGAGATCACATTTGGTGAGAATGCTCTCTCTGATTATTTCCGTTTTTAAAAGCGCTATATGTTGAGCCGACTCATCTAGATTTGGCATGTGACATTTTTAGCGGCAATCATTGATCGATTTTCTAGCGTTGCCATTCGGGGAGTTGTAATGAGGCTTTTTTTTGTCGCCGTGTAAGAGAAATATATGTATAGAAATTTCTGTTTGTAGGTATTTAACAAAATATCTTTTTGCAAAATACACGTTCAAATCTGTTTTCATCATTTAAAACAATAATACAATTGAATATTTTAAAAAATCTAATAACAAACAATTGTAGGGTCAGTTAGGGTAATTATGACTACTTCTGATTTTTTTTTCAAACAAAAAAAATAACTTTTTGTAAGCATTTATTATTTTTTTGTTACGTTAATTGATAATAGTCTAAAATTTTTGATTTGAAAATGTATTGAATTAGAGAATGTAAAGAACCTTATGTATCAAAATACGCAATTTGAGCAAAATAGGTCGAATAGTTCTTGAGAAATCGAATTTTAAATATGAGACTTTCGATCATTTCGAACGTTAAAAACTTAGGACCGTTCTTCTCACTAAACTATAGAGACCCTTTATCCCAGATTGCAGCCCAGATTTTGGGGGTCAGAAATCTAAATCCGTCACCAAAATAAGAGAAAAAAAACATAGAGGTCAAAATGAATCGATAAACTAAGTTGGAAGATCCTTTACAGTGAAACCTATAATCCTCTATGTTGAATCTAAACAGGCACCTCAATTGAAATCAATTAATGGAAAATGTATCTACCATCTTGCTTAAGTTTGTTCTTTCCCTTTAGGCGAAGAGAATAAAAGCGAAAGGCAGAGGTCCTGTTCGTGAATTCCAATTCTCTCCCTTTATTCCAAAACCTTTCCTACATACTAGAATTTTAACGAGGTATGGCATTTCGCACGATGTTATGGTACACATGTATTTGTTTAGAGTTTAGTAAAAATTAGGTTTTTAATCGATCAGTTTTCAGTTTTTAACTTCCGTAAAGTATATACCAGGGGTGGCGAACCTTTATGCACCAGCGTGCCATGTTTTCTAAAAAAATTGTTTAATGTGGTCATAGACGTGCCGTCAAATAATTTTGACTTCGTGATTATTGAAAAAAGATTACAAAATAGTATCAACTCAAAACTATTTATTATGAAAAAAAAAACATTTTGCATTGTCTCAGTTATACGCGTAATTCAACTTAAAGTAACAATTTAAAGTGTGACTTCTGTTGTTGCAGATTAGATGACAAATAACTTACATTAGGTTGTAAGATGTTAGTTTAAGCAGGAATTTGATTTTTTTTTTTTTGCTAGTTATTTATTGTTAGCTTGTTTTTACTTATTATTTTTCTTTTGGTATTAATTATTTATTTTTTTGTTAATAACTGTTTTTTTTTCTTGTTGGTTTTTTTCGAATTCTAATTTAATTGTTAATATGCTTCATAGTGAACTTTGTGATCGGTGGCGTGCTCAAAATGTTGTGTCTCGTGCCATAAATGGCACGCGTGCCATTGGTTCGCCATTCCTGGTATATACAGTCAAACCTCTATTTAACGAAGTGGCTAATTCCCGATAAAAAGTTCGTTACATGGAAAATTCGTTAAGCAGAAAATCACCATTTGAAACACTTAAACAACACAAAACAGGTTTTAAATTCATGAACACAAGACATAATTAAAATAGCAATAGCAATGGCATAAAATAAAATAGCAATTATTATCTACTATCGAATTGTTTCAAATGATTTTAACATTTTATCATATGAAAGTTTGGTGATTTTCTTCATTTCCGTCTTCATCTTCCTCGCCATTTTTGCTGTATTGTTCTTATTTTTCACACTGTCCAAAATATCCGATTCAATTAATGTTTCTGTGGTTGCAGCTTCAGAATCAATAAAAAGAAAATCATTCATCAGTACATCATCGTTAATTTCGTGGTTTTCTCGTAGCTGTACCCACTTTTTTTTTAAGTTCTTCTAATGGAATATCATCCTTATCCACAGCACTTTCCAAGTTCATTCAGAGTTGACTAATAATCCAGCTTTAGCAAAACTGTTGCGAATAGTGCGATCTGCAACGTGCTTTATGAATTTCTGTTATGCTCTCTCGTAAATTGATTTTTGGTATGGATTCCTGAATGAAATGCAAATAAAAAGGGAAAGAGATTTTACCCCTCTTTCTAAAAGTTAAGAGGCTGCGAAAATCAAATCAAGGTCATTTCCTCCATAAAATACTTATGAAATATTTTGGGAAATAGTGAAAATGGATCTTAGAAAATTGACTTCGCTATTATTATTTTACGAAGAAATTTCCAAAATGTTTCAGGTTCATCGAAATTAATCTCAAAATAGAGATGTTCGCAAAATGGAAATTCGTTAAATAGAAGTTCGATTGTATTTAAAAATGCGAACTTCAAACAAGTAACCTTCTGCCAAAGACTTTTAGTATGCTTTTTTTCCCATGACGTTTATCCGTATTTTAAATATAAAATTAATAATCTGAAAAAACTTTTTTACCGGCTAAAAGTTTAAATATATATATATATATATATTTCGCAGTAGAGATAGTTTAGCATTGCATAAGAGAAGAATATGAACGGGGAAACTTTTTGAACCGAAACTGGGTGTAAATAGGGAGATTTCGCACTTTTGTGTTAGCTTCTGTAGGGTAAATCAACCAGTGAAGGAGCATTTCATATAAATAAGAATTTGAAAGTTTTTCTTTAGATTGATTGATAACAATAGCTTACTGTCAAACAATAGGAAGTCATCTAGCAATGTTTTGGATTACCTGGTCAAATTGACTTTTCTGGAAAAGTTTTTAAATTTGTTATTATCTCTTTAACACCTTGTTTCTTTGAAAAAATTATAAGGGGAGTGTTTGTATTTATATGTTTGAAGTGGAATTAATTGCATGTAATAGTTTTATTTTCACACTGTGAAGAAGAGAATTCAAAATATAGTTATTGAAGTTACGTTTATTTTTTTAAGCATCATAATAGCATAATAAAGTACTGAGATGAGGGGGTGCTTATTCACTGGATCACCAAACGATGAAAAACCAGTATAGGAACAAGTATTCCTTTACTGTTTTTTTTTCTAAGTTAATGAAAATAAGAGATAAACTTTAATTTTCTTGTACCTTTAGTGATGTTCCGCATCAAAAGTATATTAAAAATACGAAAAACAACTTCTAACCAGTGAGGGAACAGGCATGTTCCTTTACTGGGCATAAATTTCCCAGTGAATGAACAGTATGTGTTAATATGTTGACACTTTAATTTTCAATTCAAGATTGCAAAAAAAATTAACATTTTCCAAGTATTTATATGTTATAATTTAAGAAATAGGCTTGTTTTTAAATATCTGTAAAGCTTATAAATCCATAAAGAGCATTAAAAAATAACCAAAATTAAGTGTTCCTTTACTGGGTGTTCATTCACTGGTAAGAGCTGTTCATTCACTTGGTCTTCTTACTACTTGTTATTTAAACCTCCAAAATTTTAAAACAATATTATGTAAGTTCTCTGCAATTTTTTCACATAATTTGCAATTAGTAACAAATATGTTAACACTGTCATTTAACTGAAATTAAAAATTTTGAAATTAATATGATTTTTTAAAAGGCAAGCGAAGCTTAAGTGTTCCTTCACAGGTTTGTTTACCCTACCCTCCATTATAATTTCTACGTAATAGAATTAAGGCAATTGCGCTTGCTCGCATTTATTTTAGATGTTGCGTATCTTTACGTTATGTTGGCGAGATGACGCAACAAAGCTACCAGCACGCTGTTTATTTATGTCAAATGTTGCTTTCTGTTTAAGCCTGTCTTCGAACTAAAAACATGGACATAGAATGCGAATTTGATGAAATGTATGGATGAAATTTAGAAATGTATGGTGCGATAATACAACAATTGGTTGATTCATTAAAAAAATAATTTTATTGGTTTTTGTTTGACATTATGGTTGCCTAATTGCACTAGTTCCATAAAAAACTAGATATATCTTCGCTATTATAAAATTGTATTTATTTTAACTGCACAATTAAGTTAAAAAAAGTTAAATAATCAAGTTCAATAATATATATCTATATACTTTTAAATGTTAGTAATAATAAAAATAAGCTGCATTCTTTTACGCTGACTTCATTAAAATCTACCAAAGTGTTCTACTCTCAGATCAACAGTTTTACGTAGAGCAATCAATCATCAATCGTATGCCACAGCTCTAAAGCGATAATCTACGTCCATTGTAAATTATTGTTTAGATTTTGTGGATAAAGTTGAAATGATATTCCACTGCGTTTTAAACTTTTGGATTTTCGCAAAATCTCTTATTTAACTCTTATTATATTTACAAAATCTCTTATTAATTACTCTCGCGTAAGTCTGATATCTTTTCACTGGCGCATGCGTATTTCACCAGAACTGATGCTGGAAGAGCGCATGAGCAGTTACTTGACATTTTACGTACGGAAAATTGAAATTTTACATAAATTTTCAATATCTAATAAATGTATCGAAAAAAACATTAAAGAATTATAAATTGATTTGAAAAGAACAAATTCGAACTAAGAGCCTTAAATTAATTTCATTTTATACATTAAGAGTTATCTGATTATATTAGTCGCTTTCTTTGCAATTTTTTTTCTTAATATTAGGCGAAGTTTCTTTTTTCTTTCTCTTTTTTTTTGATGGTGAGCATTTTTCACGTTTCCACTTTGGCAGAAGTATGTGATATTATCCACGATTTAGTACAAAGGATCAAGCTAAGCGCAATAAAAAATGATTAAAATCATATTAAAGACAGAAAATAAAATAGAAGGCGAAAATAAACGAGTGTATTGATAATTAGTATTTAAGTGCAAAAGGTATTTAAATTTGCTCTATGGATATTCAGGGGTCTGATCAATGTAAATTAACTACCGTTTAGCGGTACCTTCAGAAATTCAACTTTAGTAAAAACAGCAGTTTTACAAAATACTTTTAAAAAGGTTCTCATCCAATCTCTGTTCTTATTGCATTCGAATAGAAAAGAGCTTTTCTGCCAGCTGTCTTTTACTGTTTTGGTCAGATAGCGCAATATTATTCAATTAAAGTTGAAATTTAACTATGGGCAATGATTCTTATGAATTTTTAAATTTGGGTGCAATTTTAAGCCCAAGATTTTACAATAGCAAAACCGTTTTTGAATATATGGAGGAAAATATGTTGAAATCTACATTTCATTAATAATTATTATTTGTAGTGACAATTTCTGAAAATATTTTCTTACTTTAGCATATTTCTGATGATTTTTTTAAATATAATTCTTAATTTTCTCAAATTATGTCTCAATTTTCACAAAACAGGTACCTCTCAAAAACAAAACCTAGACAGATTCCAGATATTAAATGACCGATGGCCCAAAAGAAAATAATTTGCAACAAAAATATTTTCTTTTCTGTATCTTTACACTAAAAATGGTGGTAATTACTTTACAACATAAGTGTTTCGTGTGAAACACCAGGATTGTGCCTTTACGCTACTTTTTGACCTAAAGTATTTTCCACGTGTTCAGTAACACTAAAATTTATTTTAACAAAGAAGAAAAACCGATACAAACAAAAGTAAGTTACTTTTATGATGCAATTTAAAATGAGAATAATTATTTTAGAATTCGCCGTACTAATTCTTAAATTAAAATAATTTATGAATCAAACTTACGCATATCATAGAGTCATTATTAAGACAAATTTGAATTAGAATTAAGAGAACAAAACTGGATAAAAATGTTATAATACAGAATTATTAAATACAGTTAAAAACTAATAAATGCTGTTGCTTCGAAATAAACAAAAGAAAGGGCAAAAGCAGTTCGGGGGTTGAGCAGCATAAGCAATCAGGGAGTGGTATGTCCTAGTTACTATTCTTAGCAATCCATGACTGTCTGAATGTAAACAATAACAAACTTCCTAAAACGGAAGAAATTTAAATGACTTCCGGTGTATACCTCCGCGTATGCTAAGGTTAAGAGACGATGTGTGAACATGATTTATATTCCAGGAAATTTTATTATTGTGATATACCTTTAAATTTACGCTTCCTGTAATTTATAAATTCTAACTGGTTGTAAGCCTATAGCATATGAAAGAAAATTAAAATCACAAAAAGTAAGGTTTGCTATGTTTTGATTGTTATCTCTTTTTTGGCTATATTTGTGTAAATTATCCTCATTAGTTATTTTTTGGGTTACATCTTGCTCGGCATAGCATGCTTGCGGAATCTTCCAATTTTTTATGCTGTTTGTTTCTTTGAAATTCAAATTGAAGTAACGCGTTATATTGTAAACTCTACAAGTATAATAATATTTGATGGCGCTCTTTTTCAAGCTAAGGCCTAAAAATCAATCGTAAATAGTAACCCGGAAGTCAAACGACGAATTTTAATCCCCAGCGCCATCTGTGCTTTAGATGGTCAACTATTCACAGAATATGTATTTTCTTGTCTCTTTTCTCAAAAAGATTCTAAATAGAGCCGCGGTGGCTCAGGTGCTAGAGCATTCGACTCTTAGTGAGGTGACACACAGAGGCGATTGCGATGAGGCCCACAGTGCTTACGTAAAATATCCTCAGTGGTAAACGAATCATGGGTTAGAACTCCCTTGCCGTCGGGCTGACCGTGGGAGGATTTTCTGTTCATGTAACACAGTCACGATCTGGTCCTATCAAAAAATTCTCCACGAAGGCTGATTCTATACAAGAAAATCATCTTTCTAATTCTATAGTCGGGGAAATTACCTGTTTTAGTATAGAGCTGCAGTGGCTCAGGGGATAGAGCGTTCGCCTTCCAATGATGTGAACCGGGTTCAAATCCCTTCGATGGCTGGTCCATAAGTATCCGCATTTGGCTTGCACCGACCACAGTGCTGACGTGAAATATCCTCAGTGGTAGACGGATCATGGATTAGAGTCCCTTAACCTTAGGTTCTCGTGGTCTTCCTCTCCATGTAACGCAAATGCATAAAAAAGTCCTTCACGAAGGAAAAACTTTCCCCATACTTGATCCAGAAGTTCCCTTGTCTTCTGGATGGGGTCCAAAATGAGAAGGTTACTGGGTTAAACATTAGAAATTGTAAACCCAAAAATTGGGTCGGCTGTTTAACGACGGTTATAATATCTTAGTGTAGACACTACATTGCAGCGTTTGCAGGTTTTACCTAAGAATTCATATATGATAAAAAAAGATAAAAGTACTATTTTGTTCTGAAGGAATACCGGAATGAATGCGAAGAATAAAAAAGAAAAGTAATAGAGGTTCCGGTGAAAAAGACCGCCGCCAATTAGTGGTTGATTGAGGATTTGGCGAGGGATTAAAGGTGCCTAATCCAGATCATTCGTTGGCAGTCACAGTTAGAAGGGGAAAGGAGGGTGTGCCTATAATGCTCTACAATATGTCACCCGAACGATCGTTTCGAGAAAAAGGAAATCTTCAAATAATCAAAGAAAAGTATCTCTTTGCACAAGTGAGGAATGTCCTCCCCTCTGAGATTTTTATATATTTATGTTCTTTTTACCTAAATTAAATTATAGACTAGAAAAGATTAGCATCAAGTGTTATTTTTTGTAGCTCTTTCGCCAAGAAAAAAAAAGAAATCCTTAGTCTTGAAGTAAAGATATAAATTTAAATCATTTTTCCAAAAATAAATTTCAATGACAGACAGATAGCTTAACTTTTTTATTAAAAAAATTGTCATATAGAATCAATATCTTACAATTTAACACACAGCAATGAATTCGAAACATAAAAATGTGGTAATATAATTTAGCCTAAGAAATTTTTTAATTGGACGGGAGATAATTTTAGCTTGGGTTACGATTTTTTTCGTTGTTGTTATCAGGTAAAATATTATGATACCAATCACAGTACAGTGTAAAAAAAAAATGATAATAAATTAAATGTCCAGTTAGGCATTATATTTTTTTTAATTAATAGCGACAATATCATAATCAGAAAAATAAGTTTTTTTATATATAACCGCCGTTGAACAGTCTACTCAATTTTTAGGTTTACGACTTCTAATGTTTAACCCAGTAACCTTCTCATTTTAAACTCAATCCTGAAGACAAGGAAAACTCCTGGATCAAGTATGTGTAAAAATTTGCCTTCGTGGTGGACTTCTTGAGAGAACGAACCCGCATTTGCGTTACATAAAGCGGAAGACCTAGAGAACCACCCACGGTTAGCCTGACTGCAAAGGGACTCTAAGCCATGATCCGTCTACCACTGGGGATATTTCACGTCAGCACTGTGATCGGTGCAAGCCGAATGTATCGACCAGACACCGCTGGGATGCGAACCCGGTTCACCTCATTGGAAGGCGAATACTCTATCCCCTGAGCCATCGCTGCTCAAATAATTGTGGTTGATATTTTCAAGATATCCTTTAAATACTGTATTGTATTCATTGACTAAGTCAATATTTTAAATTTTTAGAATAAATCAATTTCATGTAAGCATCCACCGCGAATTTTGAACCAATTAGTTATCATTCTACAGGGCTTTTCAACTTATTATACTATTTTAACCAGAAAATGAGGATTCGGTTTATAACTAAGATATCATAGGAATTACGTTAAAAGAATCTCGGAAAAAAGTATCAGACGAAAAAGCCCGACAAAAAAGCCCAGTTAAAAAGGCACCCGAAAAAGCTCACCCGAAAAAAGCTTATGAATTATAATAAATATTTAATGTCTGATTCGATATGGGATGTTGAACCCGAATATGAAGTAATTTAATAACTGTTCGAGCGTAATTAGGTATTTTTTTAAAAAAATAACCGATATAGAAAGTTTTATTCGAAGTTGAGGGTAAAGAAATATTAATACGTTCCATGTATTTAGTCAATTATATAATAGACCGCAGTATAAGTATAAATAATGTTGCAACTAAGTCAATTAATTATAGTCACTCAGGGGCTAAGTCAATTGAAAAGCTAAAAATATTTACAAAAGTGATAAATGATAGGATGACAAAAATGCTTTAATACAATCAACTCGTTGATTAAATAAAAGATTATCAAAAAGTAGTCAAATATAGAGTGAGGCAGCAAAAATTAAATCATTAACCAACAGTTGTAAATTTTTAATTTCAATCATTACAAACCTAGCTGTTTAGATTACTAACTAATAAAACTGAGCCGTGACGGCTCAGGGGATAGAGCGTTCACCGTCCATTGAGGTGAACCAGGTTCGAATCCCAGCGATGGCCGGTCGATACGAATCCGTATCCGACTTGCACCGATCATATTGATGACGTGAAATATCCTCAGTGGTAGATGAATGATGGGTTTGGTCAGACTAACCGTGAGAGGTTCTCGTGTTCATCCTCTCCATGTAACGCAACTGCGGGTTAGTTCCATCAAAAAGGTCCTCCAAGAAGACAACATTTCTCCCCATACTTGATCCAGGAGTTCCCTTGTCTTTTGACGTGGGTTCAAAATACAAGGCTATGGAGTTGAACATTGGAAGTCGTAAACCAAAAATTGGGTCGGCTGTTCAACGACGGTTATAAAATAAAATATTAAACTATTAATTTTAATATTAATGGCTTTGTAAAAGTACTTCGCACTTGTAAGTTAAAGAATAATCAAACTAAGTTAAGCCGTTTTTTTTTAACGAAGGCAAATTATCTTGAGTTTCGCAACTGTACATAGGGTGCACAAGGAAAACGTCATAAAAAAGTGTAATTATTGAAATTTAGAGAGCAATTTTAAAATTGCGCAAGAGTTTTAAGATCGCGAAAGTTTCTTTCTTTAAATTTTAAACTAATTCTTATACATTTATTCATGTTTAAAAATACACTAATTTTATTCGAATAAGTATTTTATTACAATCAATTCTAGTTGTTAAATTCATATAGTTATTAAAGAGGTGTTTTTTTTTTCTGGTGCTGTTTCTCCAGACTTTCTTCCTGTTTTTTTTTCTTTTTTTTTTCTGCGATCTTTATCTATGTTTCGCGCTTTTTAGGGAGTGCGCCTAGGCCATGTTCGCATGCACATGGCGACCATTACTGTGCATATCACTTTGGTGAACTGCGTTAACATCTTGATTGCGC
The DNA here is from genome assembly GCF_982258835.1 of Parasteatoda tepidariorum. Lineage (NCBI taxonomy): Eukaryota > Metazoa > Arthropoda > Arachnida > Araneae > Theridiidae > Parasteatoda > Parasteatoda tepidariorum. Next base: position 109,254,258 of record NC_141762.1, read on the forward strand.
AACTTAATGAATTAATGCTCTGATTGGCTAACTGATGTGCGTATGAACGGTATTCGAATTCCAGCCTATAAACTTTGAAAATTAGTTCCAGAGACTCATTTGAATATTATAAAATACGAGATCAGGTGATAAAGCATTCGTCTTCCAATGAGGTGAACCGGGTTCGAATCCCAACGATGGCTGGTCGATACGAATCGGCATCTGGCTGCGTCCGCACCGTGAAATATCCTCGGTGATAGACGGGTCATGGGTTAGTCCCTTTGCTGTTAGGCTAACAGTTCTGTGTTCTGGATTGGGTTCAAAGTTACAAGGCTATGAAGTTGATCATTCGAACCCAAAAAATCGGGTCAGCTGTTCAAAACGGTTGTAAAATAAAAATGCTGCGCAAATGATTATTTGCACAATATTTTTGGCATCGGTAGTATGAGTGTATCTTCGACAGCCTTATAAAATCGAATCCACATACCGAGGATCTTAGTGATCACGTGATTAAGAATCACTGCGTTTGGGAACGACCGATAATGAAACACTGCAGAGTAAAATATCCTCAATGGTAGATCATCCTGGGTTAAAAAATCCCCTTTCCGTCAGGCTAACCGTGGGAGGTTCTCGTGGTCTGCCTTTCCATGTAACGCAAATGCGGTTTAGTTCCATGAAATAAAGTCCTCCACGAAGGCAAATTTCTCCCAAAACTTGATCCAGAAGTTCCCTTGTCTTCTGGAGTGGGTTCAAAATGAGAAGGTTACGGAGTTGAACATTAGAGGTCGTAAACCCAAAAATTGGATCAGCTGTCTAACGACGGTTATAAAAGAAAAGTTTATTTTTAAAAAGCTGGAGAAAAAAAAAGGTATCAAAAAGAAGATTTTAATTGTTCGGAAACATTTTAGAGATTTCTTCGATTAAAAGTAAAGGTCGTTGCTGCGTATTTCAACACAAGCATGCTTGATGCAGCAACCACTGTACTCAAAAATACAATTAGGTACGGCTAATTTAAGTTTCATTTTACCAGTAAGCATGTTCACTTGGGGGGGATTGTCAATATAAATACTCTTCAAAGTATAAAAGGAACAGAGTCCCTAAAAATTCCTCCTCTACTCAATAGAAGAGATGATAATTGTGTGTGACGAAAGGGGAATGTCTATTTAAGGTAATATGGAATTCGTGAAAATGAAAGTGTGGAGAGCGCCCACGAAATTAATGACATCCCTCTGATAGGTGTCGCTTGGTCAATTAAGTAGAGAAGTCCTTGTTCAGCCCTCTCCCCTCATTTCATGATTCACGAGTCGTGTAATAATATCTCTTCCTCATTTACGCTTTCACCCCAACTTCTATTAATTGTTTCATTACTTGTCGACACATTGTTTTTTTTCTTTCTCTTCTAATTTATTAACTAGCCGAATTTCCGTTCTCAGCACTGGGGAAAAATATCGTTAATGGTTTTATGAATTGCTATTAATTAACGCTACGCAGTCATGTACAAAACTGAAAGTTAAATTAATTAATTAAATGTTAAAATTCAATTTTTATTATTATTTACTTTATTAAGCTACGAAAAATACGTTTCTAGGATTCAAATCATCAACACTATTCATTAGTTAACATAACGCAGTTGTGCACAGATTCTTCAGTTTTATGCACAAAACTTAAGGTTATATTAACTAATTAAATATTGAAATTACATTTTTATTATTATTATTTACTTTATTAGACTAATAAAAATACCTGCCTAGGATTCAACTCATTAACACTATTCATTAATTAACACTACGCAGTTGCGTACAAAACTGAGAGTTTTGTGCGTAACTGAAGGAACTAAATAAACTAATTAAATGTTAAAATTTAATTTTATTATTATTATTATTATTTACTTTATTAGACTAATAAAAATACGGTTCTAGGATTCAAATCATCAACACTATTCGTTAATTAACATTACGCAATTGTACGCATAACTGAGAGTTTTGTGCGTAACTGAGGAAACTAAATAAACTAATTAAATGTTAAAATTCAATTTTCTTCCTATTATTATTAAATTTATTAAACTAATAAAAATACGTTTCTAGGATTCAACTCTTCAGCATTATTCATCAATGCCAACAAAACAGTTGTGCACGAAACTGAAAATTTGGTGCATAACTAAAGAAACTGAATTACTATTTGAATGTTAAATTTTAATTATTATCTATATATATATTTCTCTTACACGGTGGCTAAAAAAAAGCCTCATTACAACTCCCCGAATGGCAACGCTAGAAAATCGACCCATGATTGCCGCTAAAAATGTCACATGCCAAATCTAGCTGAAGTGGCTCAACATATAGAGCTTTTAGAAACGGAAACTGAAATAACCTTAAGCTAGGCAGAAGTGAGTAGTCTTTGTCGATAGATTTCTATTTTAGTATTTTGTCGACAGCGCTTTTTTTCACAAATTTATATATTACGAATTTATTTGACGATTTTTGATTTATATCATGAATTTATTTGTTTTATTATTGTTATTAGTTATTCATTGAAAAATGAGTCTCAGTCGTGTTGTTACGCTTTAAGATTTTATACTATAGCACATTTCTAATAGGTTTAACGAATTAAATGTCATTTATTTGAATTCATATTTATTTTAATGACTTAGTATTTACTAAAAAGAAGCAATTTTTTAAAAAAAGTGTTATATGGATTTGAAGGATTGTTTTGAATTCTTAGAATTTTGTGTATTTGCAATGTACCTAAGTTAGTAGCAAGCGAAGCAAGCTTGGTTTGCGAAGCAAACCATATAAGTTTGCGTAGCAATTTTCGAGGGTCGGCGAGCGTTATTGGGCAGGGGGCGCAGTCCACTAGTTTACTTTATTAGACTAATAAAAATACTTGTCTAGGATTCAACTCATCAACACTATTCCTCAATTAACTCTACGCAGTTTTGCACAAAACTGCTGAAAGTGAATTAATGTTAATTAAATGTTAAAATTCAATTTTCTTCTTATTTATTCTATTAAACTAGTAAAAATACGTTTCTAGGATTCAAATCATCAACACTATTCATTAATTAACTCTACGCAGTTGTGTACAAAACTGAATTAACTTAATAAATACTAAAATACAATTTTCTCATTATTATTTACTTTATTAGTCTAATAAAAATACCTTTCTAGGATTCAACTCTGCAACACTATTCATCAATTAACACTACACAGTTGCTCTCAAAACTGAGAGTTTTGTGCATAATTGAAGAAACTGAATTAATTAATTAAATGTTAAAATTCAATTTTTTTATTAATATTTACTTTATTAGACTAATAAAAATAGGCTTCGAGGATTCAATTCATCAAATAAATAAATCAATAAAATGAAAAATAATGAAATATAAAGTAAAAAGTTTAAAAAAAGAATTCACTTCACTCTGTATCATTCGGAACTAAAAATAATGCGGAACTAAAAATAATGCGGAATCTAATAATTCGGAACTAAAAATAATCAGCAAGTAATAGTCGAGTCAAACGCCGCAAATTACTCCGCCAATACGCTACACATTGAAAAAACGAATGAATGGATAGACCGATCCTTTTTCCATTACTTTCATGACAAGCATTGCCACCTATCGAGTGAAAAGCAAACGAATGTTTTTTTCCCCTTTCTCATATCAGCAGCCAAGTCAACTTAGTCAGTATTATTTTTTTAAAATCACATAGTTTTGGTCTCTACCTCTTAACTACTAGTTGCTCCCAATACAAGAATATTCATTATTACTTCAAGAGTTTCCGAAAACTACAGTAAAATAATGAGAGAACAAATTAAACAAAAACAAACCTTTTACTAAATACAGAAATATTTTAACTTTTAGTTACAACCTATACGAGAATTCTATGGACGAACCTTCGCTCCCAAAGCATACATTATAAGCGATAGTCCAATTTCTGCCGCTTCCCATTCATCATAATACTATGGTATTGAATGCACGTGCTTGCTTACGTGGGTGCTATTTCGTGTTTTTCCTCCCCGTGTAACGCAAATGCCGGTTAGTTCCATCAAAAAGTCCTCCACGAAGGCAAATTTGTCAACTGAAGCGCTTCGAATGCTTGTAGAAGTTTATAGTGACAATGCTCCAACTGATAAATCATGTAGGGAATGGTTTCGACGTTTCAAGAATGGTGTTGTAAACTATGAACTGATAAAACCTGGCGATTCCATAACGAGCGAACGATATAGGCTACAATTGATTCGTTTGAGCCGTGCATTACGAGAAAAACGGCCGGAATACGAGCAAAGACATAACGAAGTTATTCTACTGCATGATAACGGTCGGCCTGATGTCGCAAAAAATTATTTGGAAATGCTCAAGTGGGATATTTTACCGCACCCGCCGTATTCGCTGAACATTGCTCCTTCTGATGACTGGTTGTTCCGACGTATGCAGCACGATTTTGCAACTCACTGTTTCACTTCTTTCGCCGAAATCGAAAATTGGCTCCTAATTTGGACCGCCTCAAAAGACAAGACATTTTTTCGAGATGGAATTCGAAAATTGCGTGAGAGGTGGGAAAAAGTAGTAGCCAGCGATGGACAATACTTTGATTAACATGTTCATTCATTTTGTTCTGAAATAAATGCATTTTTGATCACAAAAAACGGACCGAGCTAATTTGTACTCCCACTATAGCTCTATGAAATCATTGACAGAAATATAACTAACCTTATATTGAGTACAACTAGTCATTAACGAGGTAGTGACTACGTAAGTTAGGAACTACGTAAGTTAGAAAATAGTTGACAAACTTGAAATTTAGTTGCTGGTATGACAAAAAAAATTCTTCTGCTTTTCACTCGCTAGGTGACACTGCTTGTCTTGAAAGAAATGGTAAAAGTTTGATAGGCTAACAACTTCAATCACTGAAAACGAAGATTAATAAATGGACGCTCATCGTCGCTTCCCTACAGCTAAGGAACTATTTTAATTCAGTCTTCTGAAATACCTGGGAGAATTTAAATAACCCTATATATTGCTTTCTGTATGAATCATAGGGCAAACGATAAATCTCTCAAAGTTGGTAAAAAAAAAATACCAGTTTTACAGTAAGAACAGACGATATATTTATCAGACTACAATCGCTTGCGGTAAATCCACTAGCCATTCCAACTGCCACCTATCGGTGAAAGAATTATTCATACCTAAAGCATAAAAGTTAATAGCAATTTAAGATTCAAAATGAAGCCTATGCATCTTTTGTGGCAACATATATAGATTCTTACCTACCACCCACCACCCCTCGTCCCAACGAGCGCACTCTCAAAAGAAACATCTTACTCTAATTTGCATAGTTTAAAGAGTCCTCACTGCTGTTGCCTCGTTTTTACTACTCTTGAATTCGAATTTGAAAAAGCGTCTGAATATTTTTCTTTTTCTTTTTTTCGGCGTGACATTTCATCCCCTCAGAGAGAAGATGCTGCTTTCTTTCGAAATTTCAATTTATTTCCTGTCCACGTCGACGATTGTCAAATGTTCTGAGACGATCGACGAAAGCCGCAACCACCCTCTTACGAATTCCTCGCCCGAGTGCTCTTTAGGATGTGCACAGTGTGCACACATACGTTTTTAAGATATCGTTCTTATCTAATGTATCGTCTTCGGCAAACACTCTCTCGTTGTCTTCTATTTTTTTAAACAAATATTGCGAATTTATAACAGTTAATCGTGACTGTTAATGCTTGAGTATTTGCTAGAGATCTTCTTTGCTAACTGTAACTAATATTTTAACTGTAACTAATTTGCTAACTGTAACTGTAAAAATAAGATTAAAATTCAAAGAACTGCGTTTTCGTAAGTGGGCTAAGAAAGGATTTTATTTTGTCACATCAAAAATAAAAAAAACGCGTGGCAAATCACATTCGAAAAACGTGGATGGGTGGTGACTATCCACTTTGGAAGCATGCTTGAAAAATGTTGATTTTAAAACGTTAATTTTTTAAAATTCTTTTGTTTAATTTGCCGTCAAATCTGCGTAACACCCCCAACATGCATGGCTATTCAAACAATTCAGCGAGAGCTTGCCACATAACCATTTAAAAGAAAATGAGGTTTACTATGTTATTTAAAAGAAAATCATTCATTTATTAACTAAACCATTTAAATTTATATTAAACTATAAAATATTATGCATGATTGTAAAACATTGATAACATTCAAAAATTGAAAAACAATATTTGTAATATTGATAGTTTTGTGTAAGATTTGAAAGATTGCAAAACAACATTTTCCATCCTGGAAGTTGTTGATTCAAGATTTTCGGACAAAACATGTGGGTTGACCATCACATCGTAAAATATCATCTTCCAACTTGAAATGATGGAAGTTAATTGCCCAACCAAAATCCATTACCTCATGATGGGAATTGTTGGATGTTGGTAATCATCCAGTAGAGTTGAGCCAATAAGAGTCATCAGGAATTTTGTATTGGATTTATAATTTTGGGTTGTAAGTTAGAAATGGTAAATCTTTAACTTAGAGATAAAACTTGCTATCCATTGCTATTCTGCGTTAGAGCTCCACCTGAAACTTTAGCTACTCGGAATGATCCTTTTATTTAGCGATACAATAGCGTCGTAAATTCAGATAGCGGTACACTATTGAAACTTAATATTGTCTTCCAGCACTGTGCTCTAGCTAAAATGCATCTACTAGAAACAGGGTGGTCGGTGGAGGTGCGTCATTCTTAGAGGTTACCAGAGTCGACTGAAAAATTGTCATCGAAGGTGCATCATTTTTCGTAAACGATTTTATTTTTAGTCAGTGTCATTTTCTGGGTGCGGAAATGCCACTTCTGTTGGCCTCATGAAAAAGACAGATCTATGAATTAAGTTTAGTCTTTAGCAAAATGGTCCCTACTGATATAACTATATGCAAAAACTAATTTATCAACTATGAATGATAAATATATTTAAAATAAATAAGCAATTGTGTTTTCTGTTTGTTTAAGTTTGCATTTAGTTTTATATCATATGAATTAGTTTTCTTTAAAAGATTAGAAGTGGTTTGTTTGAGATGTTTGGAAGAAGAAAGTTATTTTAGAAAAAAACAATTTAATCTTCAACTCTAAAGAAAAAATGATTGACAGCATTGTCTTTTGTGCATTCTGACTGCAGCATGAGGTTGTATCGTCAAAAAAAATCTCTCTAAATAAGAGTCTCAAGAAAATATTTTGAATACATTTTAATTTACGTATTAATTTTTTGTGTTTCCTTATTTGACCTTTTCCGCATTTGCTGCAAATGTTTACCTGGTCGCTGGGAGAGATTTTAATGGTTTTTCTTAAAGGTCTTCTTCCATACGAAGTCTATGGAAAAAATACCTTCTCTCCCAAAAGTCCATAAGAGGAGGTCACTTAAATGGCCTTTCCACGAGGTTTCACTGTATTTCATAAGTACAAAATATGAATTTTAATTGCAATAAAATTGAAGATTTTTACACCGAGCAAAACTTGTATGCCATTAAAAACTTCAATGTAATATATTTTTGAGTTTTTAATGTTGAATTTCGTCTTTTATTAGTGAGATTTTATTTCATGATCGCCGTTGAACAACCAACCTAATTTTTGGGTTCACGACTACTAATGTTCAACGCCGCAGCCTTGTAATTTTGAACCAATCCAGAAGACAAGGAAACTCCTGGATCAGTACCCCCAGAGGTAATGATTTGTTATGGGAACATGGAGGACATTGAGACTCGACAGATTTAACGTGCATCAGTCACCATTTACTACATGGGGAGTCTTCTACCGGCGGGGACCGAAGCCACGAACTCTTGGATATGGGCCCGGCACCTCACCGACCCGGCTATCCCGGCCTAGTAGTGACAATTTATCAGAATTATTGTTGCACCGCACCTGTGGACCTGCTACAAGGGGAGTATTAGTTGATTATATAGTTGATTATGGCAGTAAATGGAAATCTTTGTCATAATTGGATGTTAATCTCTCAAACCATCGTTACTTTGGTTTGGTAATGGGTTTGGTATATACCAATATCTTGTAGTGGTTCCATCATGGTGTTGTTCATCGCCTGTAAACTATTGAATTTGAAAAATTGGTTATCTGGAAGTTATTATTAGTTATTAGTGAGATTTGAAAATTTACTTTATCTTCCATACGCTCCCATACGTAAGATTTCAAGTAATTACGCATGCGTCAGTTCTGGTATAATGAGCATGAGCTCGTGAAAAAAATATTAAACTGACGTAAATGAGAGATTTTGCAAAAATCCGTAAGTAAAAAACTTTTATGTAGTGGGATATCATTTTAACTTTGAACATAAAATCAAGACATTTACAATGAATGAAGGTCATCTCTTTAAAACTGTGGCATATTCAAGACGTTTTGCTGTACTTAAAACTGTAGATCTGTGAGCAAAACAATTTGCTAGATTATAGATTTTGATGAATACAACGATAAAGAATGCAACTTATTATTATTAATATTTGTCAAAAAATATTATTGAACTTTTATTGATTATTTAACTTTTTTTAACTAAATTATATAGTTGAAATAAATATAATTTATGATTTTTAAAATAGCCAAAATATATTTAGTTTCTTATGAAACTAGTGCAATGAGACAACCATAATGTTAAGCAAAAACCAATAATATTATTTTTTTATTGAATGAATGCATTTTTCATGAATTGCGGTCAGATTACAGGATTCATTTCTAAATTTCATCCATGCATTTCTTCAAATTCGTGTTCTATGTCCATGAGTTTAGTTCGAAGACAGTCTTCAACAGAAAACGATATTTAAAAGATATAAACAGCGTGCTTGTAGCTCTGTCTTTGTTGCGTACATCACGCCAACATAACGTAAAGATGCGTAGCATCTAAAACAGGAGTTACCAACTTACATGAGGCCGGGGGCCACAATTAAAAACACAAATCAAATGGCGGGCCGCAACTTTATCAAAATTTTATGTAGGACTCTTTTATGTTTGATGGAACATTAAATATTACTGTCAGATTTTTACCAAGTTGTACAAAGCAAAAGTATTGAATTACAAATTAAAATAAGAAATAGATTTTTAAAAATATTTAATTGCATATTAAGAAATTCGAGCTACAACAACTTGTGCACCTATGTATTAAACAATTAATGTGCAACAGATATCTATGATGTTAAGATATAAAACTTTAATAAGATTGGTATTAAAACTTACATAGTTGCACAAAAAATGTTCAATGAGAAAGTTGAGGTTTGTCTGCTGCAACCATCAGAGAATAGATATTTACATTTTAAATAAAAAATTTACAAATGTGTGTGTCAATATTTTCGTCCAAAATGAGTGGTTTCAAAAAGTTAAATCTGAGAATTTCGTCGAGAAAATTTCTGCTACGCACATGCTAAATTATATTCACAAAATACTAAAAAAAAAAAAGAAATAAAGAAAAGCAGCAGACACGATTATTTTTGTATTTGAATAAATATTTTCTTGGGTGCAAAACCTGAGAAATAATTTTTTTTGCACCGTTGGTATGTTAGATTTCACAGAAAAGAAGAAATTAGGTTTTTATTAACGAGAAAATTATTTTAAACCCATATAGATTTTTTTACGAAAATTGTTCGCAAAAAAAATGACAACTAATATATTTTAGTTCGCGGGCCACAAAAAAAGGCTTCGCGGGCCGGATGCGGCCTCCGGGCCGCCAGTTTGAAACCCCTGATCTAAAACATGCATGAACAAGCGCAGTTGCTTTAATCTTACGTGCGGTTTTTAAGATTTAAGATTAAAGCTAAAGTAAATTTGCAAAACTCCTCATTATCGTCATCATGAAGTGCTTATTTTTCTTGATATCACATATATCTTGCTTATTTTTCTCGAAACATTAAGTAACCCCTTTTCGAAGAGAAATTCCTCTTTTTTTTTGGTAGTAGCTACTGATTTCGCAATTTTACTCCGTAGTATTATACTTAATCGATAATGAATCGATTAAGCAAGATGATTATAAATTATTTCTTATATGTTGGATGGCAACGGTCTGGATGAAAAATAGAACAGCTATGGTGAATAAAATATTTGCTAACCTTCTGAATAAATCTCACTCGTGTTAAGGTGATAAAACAACACTTCATGATGATTTACAAATTGCAAAAAAGGAAATAATTGGTGTGTTTTCCTCCCTACTAAATGCAAGAATAACGGCAAAAAAATTTCATATTCTAATAAAAAAAGTTATCTAATTTTATTCTAACCTGTAGTTTTTTTTTTAAGTTGACGCTTTTTTTTTTAACTTTAAATTAGCAACATGTATATTTGTTATTGTTAAAAGTATCTTGCAGAAAGATATTAGTGCTAGAGAGGCATGTCGTAGAAAAGCCCGAAAAAATTCTGCCACAAGGCTCAAACATGTTTAGAAATATGAAATTTAACAATCCGAAAAGAATGCAATAAAAATACAATCTCGCTACTGTTTCGATTCAAATAATTAATATTCTTCTTCAGGGTTTGTAACACAGAATAACAGAGAGATACCGAAGAAATGTTCAAACTACATTGTTAAGCTTTTAATTTCTGAACAAAGAAAAAAAAAATAGTGCGACTCTTTTTCCTGCTCCGCTCGCTTCCGTGCTCTGTAATCACGGTAATATTGTGCATTTTTCCCTCTTGGACCTCTTGAACAAGTGGAAGTGCTTGTGGTTGCCTCATCGTCTCGCCATGGAAAATGTATTTGTATTAATAATGTATGTGAATGCGTCATAATATAATTTCAAAAAAGAAAACCTAACAATCAATTGATATTCACAAGAGATGTACCTTGACATGACCTTAAATCCGTCGTATTGTCCGTGGGATTGTTTTCACTCATTTTTTACAATTGTTATCCACTAAATTTGAAAATAAAAAATACTACCCTATTAAATTATATGTGTATCAAATCAAACTAAAAAAGTATTTATAGAAAAACAATACTTTTATGCTAGTGAGAACCATAAGAATATGGAAATGAATGAGGGAAAACTGGATCCTACCACGTGATTTCCCGGCCAATAAAAAATGTAGCGTTAAACGTTGAACGCAACCTTGTTGGAAGTCGCATAAGAAATATAACAAAAATGAGTCGAAACATACTTATTCGTATCACCTTTTTCTAACCCTATTGTTTCGACCAGCTTTTTGAATTGTCGTAAGTTGTTCGCAATTTTCTTCTGTACTTTTGTGTTTCTTTCTAAAAACTACCCTATTGGTTAAATCCTGTTTCACAGCTCATTAACCGCTTTTTCCTTGCTGTAACTTGTTTGTACTTTTTTCTTGTGTATCTCTCTGCGATTTTCTAAAAACTACGCTGTAGTTATAATTCTTTTTTACACACATATCGATTAATCCTTTTGTCGTTGTTTTAAGTTGTTTGTGATTTTTTTCCTCTCCTCTGTGTTTTGCAATTTTATTCTGTGTTTCAATACTGAAAAATGTTTCTCATAATAGATGTTGCCGTAAATGACCGATCTCAAGAGAATGTCGTCTTTCATCGGTGAATGTCAACAATCACATAGTCGCTTTGGTGAATGTCCGAAATATTTGTAATATCCGATATGATTAGTTCGTTGATATTATTATATTTCTTCTATATTTCAATACCTGCTGAGGATAGATTAGAGAAAGTTCGGAGTATCGGTGAAATGCATACTGGGAAGTGGCACCGAACGCTAAAAAAAACATTGATGTAGGGCATACCGGGCAGAGTTCGGTCATTCACAGTAACATAGAGCCAATATGTCTCTTGGGGGATATTATTCGTTCCCCTTTCCATTTATCATATATTAATAGCAGAAAGGCAACCCCTTCTTCCCCAACATTTTATTTTTTAATATAACCGTCTTTGAACAGCTGACCCAATTCTTGGGTTTTAGGACTACTAATGTTCAACTCCGTAGCCTTGTCACTTTGAACCCAATCCAGAAGACAAAGGAACTCCCGGATTAAGAATTGGGAGAAATTTGCTTACGTGGAGGGGTTTTGATGGAACTAACCCCATTTACGTTACACGGAGAGGAAAACTACGAAAACCTCTCTGGGTTAGACTGACGGCAAGGTGACTCTGAACCCTGATCCATCTACCGCTGAGGTTATTTTGTACGACTACTAATGTTCAACTCCGTATCCTTGTAATTTTGATCCAAATCCAGAAGACGATCAGTGCCTCCAGAGGTATTGATTTGTTATGGGAACATGGAGGATTTTGTGACACCGGCAGATTTAACGTGCATCAGTCGCCATTTAATACACTTTGGTCAGCTGGGATCGAACCCACGAACTCTTGGACATGGGCCCCGGAATCCGTTAAACGCCACCACGTTTCAAATCACGGGTTGAAAAAACTGCCTCCATTGATATTTGTCGTCTGATTCATTTTTCAAATCCTGCATATGTAACATGATTCAAGACGTCACAAAATATACTTTTCCTTCTTCAGCATTCCTATTTATATTGAAATCACCGTCAAGACAGTCATGATAATAATAAAGAAGAATATAAAAATACTTTAAATTATGATTATGTAACTACATTAAGAAAAAAAAATATCAGCTGGTCGCCTTAGCAACGCATGAATGACGACGCATGCGCACTGTTTACTATTACTCTTGAATACAGTTGAAAAGTGTTAGGACGCCATCAAACCCGAACCAGGACTCATTTTGCTAATGGGTAATTAATAAATAAATGAGCTTTACAAAACGTAGATATGGGTAGTGTAATGCGGAGGAGTGAAAAATGTTCTCCGCGAGCAAAGGAAGAGAGATTTTTAGAAGATACATTTCTTTAATACTTAAAAAGTTCAGAAGAAAAATAACCTTTTTTCCACCTTACTCTGTAAACCACTAAAGTCGATGAGTAAGGTGGTCTAAAGAAACTATTTGGAGACGAGAGTAAGGGATGAAAAGAGGGACTTAGGAAACACACAAATAAAGAAAAATGAAAAAAGAAGAAAAACTGAAGGTCCGAGTGCTAAACGATGTTGTACTATAGCAAAGGGGGGAGGGAGGAAAAAGAAGGAAGTTTCTTCTTCGAAGAAGAATCCCAGAAAAGAAGTGGAAGAAGGAAAGAATCAGCTAAAATAAAGGGTGAAACAAGTTTCTTCACAGACTTTTAAACTCAAAAAAAGTCCTCTCTTTTTTTTTTTTTTTTCCGCAGACCCCCATCTTGAAGAGTCCTAAAGTCGTAAATCGATTTTGACTTCTTCTATCTCTATCAAAATAGAACTTTTTCTTTTTTTTTCTTCTTTTCTTTGGCGGATTCTTTTTACTTCTAAAAAATTTGTAAGTCAACTGGTCGAGAATCATATATAGAAGAAAGAAAAAAAAATTTCTGGAAAGAAGATTGTTGGTGTGGAAAAAAATGTCATCGTTCTTAAATTGACTTAGTAAAGTTCTTAGGTTATTCCGGCAGATTATAAGTGTCGGCCACCCCCCCCCACCCCCTGCTCATAAAAGGTACTTTTCGGAAACCAGACGTGGAAGTGACCATCATTTTGTTTCCGAAATTTTTATTTTATTTTATCAAAGAGCAAGAAACGTGATATATTTTTCATGAGTCATGTTTTTTGGGAAACTAATATATTCTTTCGTAAATTAGAAAATATTACCGTTTCTTATTTTTGAAAATTGTATTGAACACTGTATGTATTAAACGGATGTAAAAAGAATAGTGGATAGGTTTGTTCTTTTTGGAACCAAAGAAAATTTAAAAAAAAACCATAATCTTAAACTTGAAAAAAAGCTGTCATTTTAAACCACTAAGAGACGCAGCTTACTACAGGATTCCCACTCAATTTCAGAGAGTAAAAAAATTCCCTGACTTTTCCAGGTATACTAGGTAAATTTCAATGAAAATAGAGACCTTATTTTCATTCGAAAATTTTGATTCTTTTATTTGAAATGTGAAATATTAGATTCTCTGTGTAAAAGAAACATTATTAAATGAGGAAGGGAATATTTCTATTTGACTAAAATGTAAAATGTTATCAACAAATAATTGTAATGGACGTTAGAATTATTTAATTCAAATCTCAAATAACTGTTAGTGACAACTTTTAGACCAACTGTTTTCTAGGTATAATATAGGAATATTCCTTGAAAACTTCCTGACTATTCCCTGATTTTTTTGAGTAAAATTCCCGGACAATTCCAGGTTTTTCCTGTTCTCCCTGACCCGTGCGAATCCTGTTACTAAACATCATAATTGCTTCTCAATCAGTAATGTGTTTTTTTTTAAACTTGCACGTCAATACTTCAAAAATAAACAACAAAAATAGAAATAAATTTCGCCAGCCAAATATACAATTATTGTAGTCTTATGTAAGAATATTTTGTCAATAAATTAACGTAACAAGAAAAAGAATGGTTGGAAAAAAGATATGTTTGAAGAAAAGAAAATCATCCAAAAATAATAAATCATAAACCAAAAATAAACTACGAAATTGTGTAACTCAACAACAAAAAAAAATAATCAAAAGTAATTTTACTCATTAGCGAATATAGTTTTTTCCAGTTTTTATTTATTTTTATGTCCAGCAATGGACTGATTGTAAAGACGTGGCTCCCAGTAGAACACCGAAGTCAAGCACCACCGGCCGTAACCGGGTGGGTGACCACATTGATCAGCCTGAGTAGGGACCGAGGGTGTGCGGTATTGATATCCTCGTTAAACTTTTCTACCGTAAAGTGTTCGACTTCGCGAGCAGGTAGTCAGGCTATCAAAGCAGAGGAGCCCTCTGCGGAAGATCAAAATGCCGATGGCATGTCTTCGGATCATCCTCAGGGACCGTCGCCAATAGCCCATTGTGTAGCTCTAGTGGGACGTAAGTGAACTACGACTACCCATTGCTTCCACTTTCCGAATTTCAAGTGAATTTTCAGAAACGCTTCTGGAATTCTAAGAGAATGACACAAAATCTTATTTTTAATATTCTTTTTTATATTATAAACATATCTCTAATTTATATTTTCGCAGAATGTTTTTTTTTTCTCCCGCTGAAATCATTTGTATTATTATTATCTTGCCGAAAAAGAATGGCTGACGAAAGATGGTAAATAAAATGTTTTGGGATGATTCACCGACAAACAACGGGGATGTACCCACACATCGTTTATTACGCAACTACACTCTCCCGAAGAAAAGCTACTTTTTCTCTCTCTTTGTTGTGTGTGTGTATGCAACATCTTAGAAGATATATGACGTCATTTCTACGTCTGCTGCATCACACACACAATGTTATTTAACAGAGATTTATTCTCAGATGCTTCACATAAATTATTGACTCTCTCTCTCTCTCCCTTTCTTCCCGCCCTTCAACCGGAGATAATCTTATAAGACAGAATTTTTCAACTCTTCTTTTTTCTTCCCTCATCGATTATTCGAAAGATTGATGCTAACTTATTTGAATACCTTCATTCCCATGATTATCCTTTCAAAACTCTACTCAAATCTTATGACTTCACAGCGAGATTTCTCTTTTTTAATTTTTTATCTTATGAGGTGAGCCGGGTTCGAATCCCAATGACGGCTGGTCAATGTGAAATTCCCCATCCGGCTTGTACCGACCACAGTGTTGGCTTAAAATATCCTCAGGGGTAGACGGATATTCAGGGCCGGATTAAGCGGACAATTTTCGTAAAAAATCTATGGATTTAAAATACTTTTCTCGTTAATAAAAACCTAATTTCTTCGAATCTGTGAAATTTATCATACCAAACGGTGCAAAAAAAAATATTTCTCAGGTTATGCAGTCATGAAAAAAATTTATTCAAATGCAAAAATAATCGTGTATGTTGCTCTTTTTTATTTCATTTCTTTCGTATTTTGTGAATATAATTTAGTATGTGTGTATCAGAAATTTTCTCGAAGAAATTCTCCGATTTAACTTTTTGAAACTACTCATTTTGGACGAAAATATTGACACACTCATTTGTAAATTTTAAATGTAAATATCTATTCTCTGGTGGTTGCAGCAGACAAACCTCAATTTTGTCATTGAACATTTTGTGCACTACTATGCAAGTTTTAATACTAACTTTTTTAAAGTCTTATATCTTAACAATTAGATATCTGTTACACATTAACTGTTTAATGCATGGGTCCACATTAAAGTTATTGTAGCCCGAATTTTTTAATATGCAATTAAATATTTTTAAAAATCTACATCTTATTTTAATTTGTAATTCAATATACTTTTGTTTTGTACAATTTGGTAAAAATCTGAGAGTAATATTTAATGTTCCTTCAAACATAAAATAGTCCTACATGAAATGTTGATAAAGTTGCGGCCCGCCATTTGATTTGTGTTTTTAATTGTGGCCCCCGGCCTCATGTAAGTTGGAAACCCCTGTTTTAGAACATTATTTGTGCCCTATTTAATAACGTTGTTAGTTATCATTTTAGGGCAAATGTTTTGTATTAAGAGAGGACAAAGTAAAATATATCTAACTTGAAAAATTTTGTAAAATTATAAATTTTTTCAAGTTTAATTTTAGAAACTTTTATATTTTTTTTTTCAATCTTCGGCTTATACGCATAACATACTAGTAGTTTGCAATTTTGTGATCAAAAGCAAGGGATTTATTTTTACACCGAGACATACGGATACGGTATTAATATTTTAGAAACTATTGTACTTATAAGAATACTTGCAATTAATAAAGTGCAGATTTTTTATGGAATTAAAAATGTTTGATGTGTGAGCGCTTTGTTATTCTAATCAAGTTTTTTTTTTTTTAATTTTATCTTGTAGTGTATTTGTTATCAGTCGTTCCTAAGCACAGTTGACACGTGATCACCAAGATCCTTGGTATGTGAATTTGTGTTCATAGCTATCGATGATACTTACATACTACACATGCCAAAAATATTGTGCAAATAAGCATTTGTGCAGCAATTTTATATTCTATTTTTACAACCGAACTGCCGACCCAATTTTTGGAGTTTATGAATCCGATTGATCAACTTCGTAGCCTTGTCATTTTGAACCCAACCCAGAAGACAAGAGAACAAAGGTATAAGAATAAATTTGCCTTCGTGAAGGACTTTTTCATGGAACTAACACTTGCGTTAAAAGCAGAGGGAAACCTCCAGTGGTTAGCCTGGCGGCAACGCGACTGCAACCCATGATCCATCTACCACTGAGGATATTTCACGTCAGTACTATGGTCGATGCCTGCCGGATGTGGTTTTCGTATCGACCAACCATAGCTGGATTAAGCTCGATACAACGACAGGAATTCCCTTGTCTTCCGGATTGGGTTCTAAATTGCAAGGCTACTGAGTTGAACATTTGTAGTTGTAAACACAAAAAATCTTCTCTGCACTGTAATAACAAAATAACAATTGTTAAATTCTGCACGAGACTCGCCATTTTCACTTATGAACTCGCGCATGCGCAGGATTCCGCATCATTTCGTCTTATACGTAAAAAAGTTTTGATGTTCCATCTACATTCTATGTTCTTCTTATGGATAAAATATTTTTCATTAAAGAGTTTTAGCTGTTTGTAATCGCTATATTTATTTTGAATTACACAGTACTTAACAACAATTTTTCATTCTAAGTTTCAAATAGTGAATAAAAAAAAAAACAAAGAAATATTTACCAAAAAAAGATGATATTAAATGTTTGTTTTTTGCTTCATATCCTGGAATTTCCTAAATACCGAAAATTTCTCTTTCATTTAATGACATTTTCAATAACCTTTTTCCAAGTAAAATCAAATTGTGCTTTACTTAAAAAAAATATTAATATGAGTAACATAAACTTCATTCTATATTGAGTTCATAGTTGTCCTGATTTTTTTTTAATCTAAAGAATATTGTTTTTAAGTGTTATACTTTTTAGCTTTTCTGGTCTGATTTTTATGATTTTCGTGGTTGTTCGCATTTTCTACGTATGAGTATTACAAAATAAACGATTTGGAAAATCGAAAAATATAAATTTTCATTTCAAAATCTTTTTATTCAAAAGTTAGTAAAATTAGCAAAATTTGCTTGTTCACACTTAGGGACCATACATCAATTATATAATGGTCCACACATAAAGCATTACCAGCAAGATTCCCTTTTTTAAATTAGAAATTATGTATCAGTTTTATGAAAAAGTAATTTCAATAGTAATTGTGCTTACTTAAATTTATATGGTGTAGAATTCGGGGGTCATACACATATTTTCAGTAGTCTTGAAAGGTTTTGTTATTTCTTTTTTATTGATTCGTTCCTTTCCTCTAATATTAAAGAAATGAAAATTTAACAATACAGTAATCGTATTATGAAATTTTTACATGTTGAGCTAAGGGATCATCCACCAATTTACTTTAATATAAAAATATAATTCCTTGTAATTTTGAGCCCAATCCGGAAGACAAGGAAACGCCTGGATCGAGTATTGGGAGTTATTCGCCTTCACGGAGAACTTTTCGATCAAACTAACTCGCATATGCGTTACATGAAGAGGAAAACCTCGAAAATCTACCACTGTTAGCCTGACGGCAAGACTCAAACCCTTGATCCGTCTACCACTGAGGATATTTCACGTCAGCACTGTGGTCGGTGCCAGCCGGATGTGGAATTTGTATCTACTGTATCTGATGTATCTGGGATTCGAACACGCTGGGATGTGAATAGGCGTGACGACATCGACCAGCCATAGCTGGGATTCGATCCAGGTACACGTCATAGACAGACGAACGCTCTTTCCCCTGAACCATCACGGCTCAAGTTTAGCCTATTTAAAGCCAGCGCTGTTTATGCTTAGTTCGAAAATGCCGCAAAAAGTCAATATGGAGAAAAGCCTTTTTTCCCTGAAATTAAAAAGCGTTACTCGTTTAATTTTTTAACATATAAAAGCTTATTCCAATGCTGAATTATTTGGATTCATGAAAATTTGTACTGAGAATAGTGACTGCTAAATTTCATCTAAGTGGGAAAATGTTGCCAAATTGGCGATTTTTAAAAAACGTTTAATTACTTTTAAAATTTTGTTGTTGTTGTTAATTTACGTCACACTAGAGCTGCACAATGGGCTATAGGCGGCGGTCTGGGAAACATTCCTGAGGATGATCCGAAGACATGCCATCACATTTTTGATCCTCTGCAGAGGGAATGGCACCCCCGCTTCGGTAGCCCGACGACCTACACGCGAAGTAGAGCACTTTGCGGTATAACAGTTTAACGAGGACCCATACTGCACACCCTCAGTCCCTACGCAGACTGATCCAAGTGGTCACCCAACCGCACACTGACCGCAGCCAGTGATGCTTGACTTCGGTGATATGCTGGGAACCGTGGCTTAACAATCAGTTCACTGCGGAACTAAACTTTCTGAGTTATTAACTTACATGGAGCTTTTACTTCATTTAAAATCTGGTCACTCATTTTAGCTAATCCTGTCTTTTACGACGGAATATAGCGTTGAAAATATAAATTTTTAAAATCTGGTCATCCGACTGTGCTAATCGTGTATTTTGAAACAGCGTATGAAAAGTGAAAGATAAAAAAATCAATCTCCTTTTTGTTTTGTGCGCCATCTATCGAAAGTGGCAGTTATTGTAATAAATGTGAAAGTGTTTCTGCAACGAATAATAGATCAATTCATTTCATAAGGACATCAAATTGTCTTTTTTCTTCGGCCATGAATAATGTTCCATGGAAAGTACAGGTGAAAAATTCCCTTCCCAGCAATAACTTTCTTTTTTGACTTTTCCCCTGTTTTTCCCTACACTATGCTCAAACTTC
This sequence comes from Parasteatoda tepidariorum, assembly GCF_982258835.1. Taxonomy (NCBI): domain Eukaryota; kingdom Metazoa; phylum Arthropoda; class Arachnida; order Araneae; family Theridiidae; genus Parasteatoda; species Parasteatoda tepidariorum. The sequence goes on from NC_141762.1 coordinate 109,274,002, forward strand.
AGAATGTCTTTACCCTTTATTGTTTTCAGTTTTTCGCAGGGAAGGGAATAATTCACCCCATTTTTTTAACGTGATATACACTTTCCCGCAGCCATTGTTTCCCACGGAAATTCTCACGAAGAGAGAGAGAGTGAAAAAGTGTTAGGAAAGAAGGGAAACATTTTAGACACAATTTATCATCGGGGAGTTTAGGGAAAATACCCATGCAAAAAATAATATCAAGGTCGGATTTATCCCTGGCCAGCTTTGTTTCATTCATCAATGGTTTCCTAGAAAGGAGGAAAAAAAGAACCGGTTGATAAAGGAACGCTTTTAATAAATGGGCTGTGATTGGTTTCTCTAAAGTTGTAGTGCTTTTTTTTTTTTTTTAAATATTTCTGACTTGGCACAAGTTTAATAATGATTACATAGTGAATTGTCAGCATACCGGGGGTCTGTCCAGACATTTTGTGAAGGGTCCGTTTTTGTAAAATTGTGAAAAAATAACTCGTAATTTGTGAATTTAAAATAAGCGTTAAGTCACATTCTTTCAACCAGGGTCCGCTTTTGTGAATTTGTGCAAATAGGGTCCGTTATTGTAAAAAAAATTTTTTTCAAGGAGTTTTTAAATTGTAAAGACATACAAGATTATGCTCAACACTGTAAAAATATAATTAAAAAAATTAATTACTAAATTAGCGATGCAACATATAAATATTTGGTATTTAGCCTATACTGCTGAACGCAGAATATTCATTTCGGACGAATAATGGGCCGAAGACAAAATTTAGTTCGTTTAAATCATCTTTCTCCCCCCCCCCTTCCTGGGAAGAATTTATTCGATTAACAAAACAATAATGAAGATAAACAAATTTGTGAAGGGTCCGATTAAAAGATAAAAACGGACCCTTCACAAAATAATTTAAGTTAAAATATTTTGTGAAGGGTCCGTTTTTATGAAAAGATGTTTTGTGAAGGGTTCGTTAACGGACCCAAATTTCTTCTAAACAGACCCCTGCTTATGTATATTGTTAGCTTATAAATATTATTTTATAACCACCGGTAAACAGCCGACCCAAATTTTGAGTTTGCGGCTACTAAAGTTAAACTCCGTAGCCTTGTCATTTTGAATCCGATTCAGAAGACAATGGAACTCCTGGTTCAAGTATTGTGTGAAAGTTTGCCTTCTCGGAGGATTTTTGGAAGGAACTAACCCGCCCTTGAGTTACACAAAGAGGAAAATCACGAGAACCTCCCACGGTTTGCCCGACGGTAAGGAAACTCTAACCCATGATCCGTCTACTAGTGAGAATATTTTTACTTTAGCACTGTCGTTGGTGCAAGCCGAATGCGGAATTTATATCGACCAGCCATCTTTAAGATTGTAACCTGGTTCACCTCATTGGAAGGCGGACGCTCTATTCCCTGTGCCATCCCGGCTCATTGGTATCTTATATTTTATTTTATAACCATCGTTGAACAACCGACCCTATTTTTGGGTTTACGACTACTAATGTTCAACTCCGCGGCCTTGTAATTTTGAACCAATCCGAAAGACAAGGAAACTCAAGGTACCTCCATAGGTATAATTTGTTTTGAGAACATGGAGGACTTTGTGACTGGACAGAATTAACGTGCATCAGTCCACTTACGGCCGGTGGGGATCGCACCTACGGCCTCTTAGACACGGGCCCAGTGTCCTACCAACCAGGCTATCTTGCTAGCTTACAGTCATTAATTACGACAGACAAGACTATTATGCGATAATTTTACCAGTTAAGTGCGGAATTTAATTTAGAAATCTATCACAAGGTGCCGAATACGTATCAAACGGGTCGAAAGCAGTGATCTATAATCAACTGTAAGTGTAGAGATATAACTTTTGTTTTATGAAAAATTAACAATTCATTTCTACAAAGGTTACTGCTGTTATAAAACAGTTAAATTATTTCCAAAAACTAAGTTGACACATAAGAAACAATGTATGAAGTATTATAATGCGGGGAAGAGAGCTTTTTAATAGAATGCTTCAGATTCTTGTATTTTACTTAAGAATGTGATAAATTTAAAGAAAAAATCCAGTATTGGGCCTGCTAATTAATTGCACAAATCAATGCTCAACGAAGCTCAATTTCTCCCATAAGATCACAATTTTTTTCTTATCATGCTAGATGTCATATTTTTTTATATATAAGAAATAACAATGTTTTCGCTTTTAGAACATCAAAAGTAGGCTTCTCGCCAAAATATTTCAAGATTTTTTGATCGTTGGTCAACTTCCAAAAAGTGTAAACTTGACAGGTGTTACTGTAATATAGTTTCTTATCTAAGTCTTCAAAATCTTTATCAACTTATATTGCAGGGTGTTTATAAAGTCCCGGACCCATTTTGATGTTTAATTATTCATAAAATAGTAAAGATAGATTAAAATTAATAACATAAATGGTTAGATAAGACTCAAAAAGTTTCATGACCCTTGTCAATGAACTTCCACGTGTGCCTCCTTCGTCGCACGGAGAATATCAAGTTGATAGTCAATTTCACGCCAGATAGCGGCAAGCATGTCGGCATCCACAGAGGCTATTGCGGTTGTAATTCTGGCTTTTAGGTCACCAATGTGCGACACGATCCTCCTGTAAACATTGTCCTTTATAAATCCCTAAAGAAAAGAAGTCCAGCGGCGTTATATCAGGTGATCTGGGTGGCCAAGGAATTGGACCTCCTCGCCCAATCCATCTTCCTGGAAAATGGTCATTCAAAGATCTACGAACGATGATACCCCAATGAGGTGGTGCACCATCTTGTTGCAAAAAGACATGTGGCTGAAGCTCTTCTAGTTGTGGAAATACGAAGTTTTCCAACATGTCTAAGTATACGACTAATGAGACCTTTTCTGTAAAAAAGAAAGACCCAATGACTCGGTCGTGCATTAGTCCACACCACACTTTAACCTCTGTGGAATCCCTTTGTGTCTCACGGTATTCATGAGGGTTTTCAGATCCCCATATGCGCGCATTATGAATACAACCGCAATAGCCTCTGTGGATACCGACATGCTTGCCACTACCTGACGTGAAATTGACTATCAACTTGATATTCTCCGTGTGACGAAGGAGGCACACGTGGAAGTTCATTGACAAGGGTCATGAAACTTTTTGAGTCTTATCTAACCATTTATGTTATTAATTTTAATCTATCTTTATTATTTTATGAGTTATTAAACATCAAAATGGGACCGGGACTTTATAAACACTCTGTATTTTAAGTACTAAAAAGAAGATACACTGTAAATTGGAAAATATTGAAATTGATTCTGTTCAATATCGTCTTCCGTAAGAGTTCAAAAATGAACGCACAAAATTTAGAAGAATGTGGTAAAAAGAAAATGTTAGTGCAATGTATTTATTTAGATTAGTTCTCTGAATTCCAACCGAAAGAATATTTTTTTTCCGGGAGAAAAAGAAAGAAAAAAAAGGGGGTGGGGGGCATTAAAGATGAAGAACAATGGAACGAAAAGTTGACTTGAAATGAAATTTTTCTACGCTTGTCTGATAAATTGAATTTTTATATTCTTACGAAAAGTAGTTTCTTTAAGCATTTTCTTCTTACACACCCCCACCCCATTTTTTTTTTGAGTCTTCAAACCCCTTCAACCCCTAACATTATCAGTTTATGAACGAAAGCGTGAAATAAATTGATTTTTTTTTTCTTTTTTCGAACTAGTAGAAGGAACTTCTGCTACAAAAATAAGGAAGTTTTTTTTTCATTCCAGAGAAGAATGATGATTCTCAGTTGAAATAGTTTCTTCAATTGATCTAGAGTGGAAATATTTTGTGACAATACATTAGACAGGGCAATAAGACGCACCCAAAATGTGGCGAATTTTCAATTGGTGAATGACAATAATAGATGCAAAACATACTAAAAGTAGGAGAAACAGTAATCTGAAAAATACGTTCTTTTTATTTTAAAGAACGCATTCGTAATGTGGGTTTAATGATCACTGAAGGGGTCAAGAATTCAAACTTTTTTCAGAAATTTTAAATTGCTTTTTTTTTTATAGAAAATATTGCGCTTGTTTATACTTTTTTTACCACGTTTATATCAACTTGCCTTCGTGTCTGTCTGTTCGGGTGGAATTTTGTAATCGATTTTAAACTAACTTCCCGACTAGCTACAGACTTCAAATTGGGCACATAGTTCAGAATTGGAAGACAATGCATGAAAATGAAGAGAAAAAAGACATACAAAAGTAAAATAAAATTAAAATGAAAGAAAAATTAATATTTTCGTGATTGTCTTTTGTTGTCGATTTGATTATTGAAGTTATATTTCTTATGCGACTTCCAACAAGGTTGCGTTAAACGTTTAACGATACATTTTTATTGGCCGGGAAATCACGTGGTAGGATCCAGTTTTCTCTCATTCATTTCCATATTGTTTTGGTTCTCACTAGTATAAAAATAATGAAAGTATTGTTTTTCTGTAAATATTTTTTTTAGTATGTTTTGATACACATATAATTTAATAGGGTAGTATTTTTTATTTTCAAACTTAGTGGATAACAATTGTAAAAAATGAGTGAAAACAATCCCACGGACAATGCGACGGATTTAAGGTTATGTAAAGGTACATCTCATGTGAATATCAATTGATTGTTAGGTTTTCTCTTTTCTAATTGCCATTTATATTTCATCAAATGCCGCCATGAGGGATATTAAATTATTTATTGCAAAATCTTTATTGGCACTATGGTTCACAAGCTCTGGCAGAAGTTACTGGTGAAGAAATTAATTATTGTGAGCGGCCTGTGATCCTTGCAGGAGATTTTAATGTGAATTTCTCGTTACCTGAAGCTGAAACATTATTAACCTTCCTTAAAGACAAATTTGGATTGGAAATGATAAATGGTAGGAATGATCCAACAGGGGTAACTACCATTGATGCAGTTTTTGCAAGAAATATTGAAAAAATAGAACTCAAACATTTCGTATCTTACTTTAGTTATCATAATCCCATTGTAAATGTTATAGATTTGGATATTTCTCCACTCGAAAATGATAATTAAAAGATGCGATTAATTGTGAATTGTAAGCATTGTCAATAAAGTTTGTCTTAAAGAAACAATATAATTTCACAAAAAATCAATTTCTACCCCTTCCTATTTTCATTTCCACATTACGAAGTTTCACTTCTTCCGCGCTTAGGGACTCCACGCCCTATTTATATAAAATATTGCGCTTGTTTATTTATTTTACCACGTTTATATGGTGTCTTGGGATATTCATCCACTTTTAGATGCACCTGGATAATTTTAAAAAAAAAATTCCGCACATGCGCTGTATAAAGCAACTACTTCAATTACTCTTATCTGGCGCAGTTTTTATTATTATTTTTTTTAATTTTAAAGAAATAATTTCGTTATCAGTTTAAAATTGATTCAAACGGTTTGTTTAATTTTTTAAAATATTTCAGCTATAGCAAAAGTGGCACTAGACTTAGTATATATTTCAGACATTTACCGAAGGTCTAGTCATACTAGGTCTGGTTAAGTGCCGTTGCCCGGTATACCCTACACTGATGTTTTTTTAAAGTCAAGTGCCATTGCCCGGTTACAGTTTAATATATTTTTATTAGACACGTTAATTCAATTTTAATTAGACATTTTTTAAAATAAAATGAGTGATTAATAAAGAAATGAGAAATAAAATTTCGGTAATAGCGTTAATTGCTCTTATTTAAATCAAAATTTTGCTTAAATACGAGGGTTGTTTTTTGAGTAAGGGCCGTTTTGCTGTGTACAGTAATAAGTGACACGCGCGTCACAACGAGTGCTTGCGTCGCGTCCTGGCATTCCTTGGGAACAATTGTGCTCAGTTACAGCTGAGTATTTATCTTGTACGGTCAGTTCTGTGTCTTTAAAATGTTCAAGTTTAACAAACCGCTAGCTGCGTATGAGGTATGGTCATCAGTCATGCGTTTTTAGTCTGCAAAAAACCTGTTTTCTGCACACATTCGCAGGCAGATTTGAGAAGTTAACGAAGCTTCCCACTGTGGCATACTGACAGGAAATTTTGTTACTCCACGACAATGACTCTTTCCACAACTCAGAATCGAGCTTTATTGGATTTTTTTGACTGGGAAGTTTTGGATCACCCCTCGCTACAGTCCAGATCTTGCGCTAAGAGATTTTCATCTTTTCCGATGTTTGAAACATCATTTTGCGACAACCAGTACAACGAAGGCGGGTAAACGGTCGTAACCTCTTGGTTATCGGAGCAGGAGGCAAGTATAACTAAGAAGAGGGTATTCTCAATCTAGTTGTAAGGTATGTTAAGTGTTTAAGCAAACTTTGCAACTGTTTTATATTTTATTTTTTATATCAGTCGTTGAACAGCCGACCCAATTTTGGGTTTACGACTACTAATGTTCAATTCCGTGGCCTTGTAATTGTGAACTAATCCAGAAGACAAGGAAACTCCTGGATCAGTACCCCCAGAGATATTGATTTGTTATAAGAACACGGAGAACTTCGCGACACGACAGATTTAACGTGCATCAGTCACCATTTACTATACTGAGAGCCTCCGGACGGCCTGGGATCGAACCCACGAACTCTTGAACATTGGGCCGATGCCCTACCATATACGATATCCCCACGCAAAAACGAAAAGCGCATGTAGTATCAAAAAATAAATTTTCTTAATGATTTTTTTTTACGTTTGGTTTTTATTTTCAAACGGAGCCCTTAGTTAAAAAACAGCTTCCGAGTAAATTTAAAATGAGCTTAAATATTTTAAGGATACGCTGAAGAATTTACGATTACTTACAAAATAATAAAGCAAAATAGCAATTAAAACGACTTAATTCAAGTTATTATTAAATTTAACCTGTTTCTCTCGTCTGACGAGGACGTGTCTAATTCGGTCTACATTTTTGAGTTCAGACGTTTCGTGAGATATTTTAAAACTAAAAATAATCAATCAATATGTGTGCAAATGTTGTAACTTTATACCCAATTTTTTTTACATCATTTACCTTTTTACTAAGCAGACTGGTCCGTTAAAATTAAAAATGATCAATCAATATGTTAGCAAATGTTGTAACTTTATACCCAATTTTTTTACATCATTTACCTTTTTACTAAACAGACTGGTCCGTTAAAATTAAAAATGATCAATCAATATGTTTGCAAATGTTGTAACTTTATACCCAATTTTTTTTACATCATTTACCTTTTTACTAAACAGACTGGTCCGTTAAAATTAAAAATGATCAATCAATATGTTTGCAAATGTTTTAACTTTATACCCAATTTTTTTTACATCATTTACCTTTTTACTAAACAGACTGGTCCGTTAAAATTAAAAATAATCAATCAATATGTTTGCAAATGTTGTAACTTTATACCCAATTTTTTTTACATCATTTACCTTTTTACTAAGCAGACTGGTCCGTTAAAATTAAAAATGATCAATCAATATGTTTGCAAATGTTGTAACTTTATACCCAATTTTTTTTACATCATTTACCTTTTTACTAAGCAGACTGGTCCGTTAAAATTAAAAATGATCAATCAATATGTTTGCAAATGTTGTAACTTTATACCCAATTTTTTTTACATCATTTACCTTTTTACTAAGCAGACTGGTCCGTTAAAATTAAAAATGATCAATCAATATGTTTGCAAATGTTGTAACTTTATACCCAATTTTTTTTTACATCATTTACCTTTTTACTAAGCAGACTGAATTTAATTTTCTTAAACAATCAAAATTGTATGTAAAAACTGGTGTACATATGTTGAGACATCTTTGACTAAAATATTCATGCCAATTGACCTTGCCCTAGATCCTATTAAACCCATATAACATGGTATATTCTCTCCTAAATCAAATCGTCAAAAAAAAAAATTTTAGGGACATACGCTTTCTAATATTTAAGAGTACAATATTGTATTAAAAAAATAGAGATTTTTATATATCTCCAGAACCAATGCATTAAAGGGGAAAACTATTCACTTCTTACAATTTTAACCCTTTATTTTCACAAAAGCAATGTATGAGTATCTACCGGCTAACTTATTCCACTAGTTCTTCCTTTAATTTTAAGAAATCCTACCACTCCCTTCAAAAGAATGAGATATTGGTTGACCACATATGCTTTTAATTTCCCTTTTTGTTAACTTACTATTAAAATCTACAATCGCTGTTAACAATGAGGTATTGCATTTCATCCTCTTCTTGCAAAAACTTGTTACGATTTGTGTTCTTGTTCAAGCATTCCTCCTTTTGTATAGCACGTAATTAAGCCTACAATATGTAGGCAAAAGCAGCCTACTCCATCTTAAACCAAAATAGTTATTCAAAACTAAAGATGTCAATTACTTATTTAGTTTTTTTAAATTACCATTTTATAGTTAAATTTGTGTATTTGCTCTAATATAATGATTTCTATAATAATTTCATCTGCTAATATGAATAGTCATTATGACGCTCTTTATTTAAGATTAGAATCATCAAAATTGAAGCCTAATACGTGATCACTAAATCAAATATTATTCAGGATGTTCGCTTTTTTTGCACACTGTACAGCAGTGTTTCTCAAAGTGTGGTACGCGTACCCCCAAGGGTACGGGAACAGTTTAGCGGGGGTACGCACTCTTATGCGAAATATCTTGCAACAAACGAAAATTTCAATAATTTTTATTTAAAATCAGAGCTAGCGATGGAAATTTGCAATTACGTATTTTCCTATTGCCTATTTTTTGCAGTTAACAGTTTATAATTAGTGGTGTCAACAGCCAGTTGTGATTTTTAACTTTTGTGCAATTTTTTTTATAGTGAAAAATACATTCATTTATTTATCAGACGTACAGAGTGTTACGAAAAATTTACAACGGGTACACAAAAGTCATAAGTTTGGGAAACACTACGTGAGTGCATCAATGGGTTAAATTAGACAAGATAGATAATATAAATTTGACGATTGGGTGATAGGTTATATAAATATAGAATAATTATTATATCAAGCAATATATTAGTATATTATAATAATTAGATCAAATTATTAGACGCACTGTAGTTTTTTTAATAATGACATGATTTGGGATACACTGCTGTACAGTATAAAATGACTATTCTAACTGCATAAACTCAGAACTTTAGTTTTTAAATTTTCAGAGGAAAAAAAAAAGTTCGAAAAGTTTGATGAAAGCGTTATTTCTTCTGATCTAGAGCGTTCAGTTGCCACCTATTTTTTTTTTTTTTTTGAAATGGTTAGAACTCCCGTGTCTGTTTATTCAAAAGATTGTTAAAGAACGAAAATCAAAACCGAAAATCCAAAATGGCGGCGAAAGAGAAGCTCTTAATGCCTCTATTAGAATGCAGAGCGTTAAAAATGAAGCATGGAAATTAGGTTTTGAATTTTACGGATAAAAAAAACAATGCGGCAAAATATGTTGTCTAGTCTTCTTCTTTTAGACAACCTTATTTCGAAATGCACAAATTGATCCTTATTAAATACCCATTTTGTCCCCCCTTCACTAAGATCTTGACAACTTAAATCTTCCTTTGTCTCCGTCAATAACGATCAAGAAACGAATTTGCGTCAACCATTTTATGAAACATTCTTTTTTTTTTCATATCCCTTCCATCTTTTCTTTTTTTAAAAATGTGGCAGAAAAAACTGTGTTCGTATTCGCGCCCTCTGACACATTAAAAAAAATAAATAAAAAAAAAAAACCTTCGCGTGTTTTTAATTAGTTATCTTTTCCAATCGATTATTCGTTACGACACACTCTAATTTATTCAGACGATCTTTTTAATTAATTGAAAATAATGGCGGACATTTGAAAAACGTAAATTAGTGTTGATATGATTTAGAAATTGAAAAAAAAAAGAGAGAAACGATTCGTTTAAAATATTGAGCTCCTTTAAATTTCTTTTGTCTAGATGAGTGATATCGATATTATTTTAATTAGTCACATAGTTCTTCTAATTTTCTTTTCTCACAAAAAGTTCGCAAAGGTGAGTCTCGTGTTACTTTCTGAAAAATATTTGAAACATTTAGTTTGTTTGCGTTAAACAAGCTCAGTGATCTCTATGGATGTGATAGCGTAGACGGAGTTGGTCACACATTTAGTATTCCTAATGTTAATCAAATCTACGCGTTTATTTTGTTTATAGTTACGCTTTTAAAACGCGTTTATATAAAATTTAGTAATTTAAAATAAACGGTGGTTAAATTAAAATAAACGTGAAAAATTGTGCACAAGAACGCAAAATTACTGGCAAAATGGTAAATGAAAAAAGTTAAATATCAGTCCTTGTATGGGTTTACATCTTAATAATCTGAAAAATCATCTGCATTACTTTCTCTCAAGAACGCCATTTTTTTTACTCTTTTTTTTTTTCTATGTAAATTCTACAACCATCGTATATAGCAGTGGTTTCCAACTGGCGGACAATTTGCAATTTAGCTGACAATTTTTGCAAACACTCTAAATGGGTTTAAAATACTTTTCTCGTTAATAAAAATCTAATTTCTTCGTTTCTGTGAAATTTATCATATCAACGGTGCAAAAAAAAAATATTTCTCAGGTTTTGCATCCAAGAAAATATTTATTCAAATACAAAAGTAATCGTGTATGCTGCTCTATTTTATTTCATTTTTTTTTTATTTTGTGAATGTAATTTAGCATGTATGTATCAGAAATTTTCTCGAAGAAATTCTCCGATTTAACTTTTTGAAACCGCTCATTTTGGACGAAAATATTGACACACATTTGTAAATTTAAAATGTAAATGTCTATTCTCTGGTGGTTGCAGCAGACAAACCTCAATTTTGTCATTGAACATTTTGTGTGCTACTATGTCAGTTTTAATACCAACCTTTTTAAAGTTTTATATCTTAACAATTAGATATTTGTCGCATATTAATTGATTAATGCATGGGTCCACATTAAAGTTATTGTAGCCCGAATTTTTTAATATGCAATTAAATATTTTTAAAAATCTATTTTTTATTTTAATTTGCAATTCAATATATTTGTTTAATACAACTTGGTAAAAATCTGCCATTAATATTTAATGTTCCTTCAAACATAAAAGAGTCCTACATAAAATTTTGATAAAGTTGCGGCCCCCATATGATTTGCGTTTTTAATTGTGGCCCCCGACCTCATGTAAGTTGGAAACCCCTGGTATATAGAATTGCACAAAACACGTCAGCACTCCCACAAACAGCAAAACTGCCAAATAAAAATTGACAAATTTTCCCATCACAGCAGATCATCATTATTTTTTTGTTTTGATTCCGACAGGTAAGAACATGATAAAACAAAACGTATTGACGAATTTTTCTGTGCCCGAATTTACTCGGGATAATAAATATTTGCAGTATATGCTTACCCGAGTTATCTCGTGATAATCAGGGAAGCTGTTAAAAATCATGATATTGTTATTAATTCTAATGATGCATAGTTAATTTTAGTAATAGGTACTACTGGTATTGTGATAATTGGTGTTGCTTCTATCGGTACCCAATAAACCAATCTAGTAACAAGATACCTACACTTTCATTAGTTTTATGCTGATGACAATCAAAACAATCTGGAAATGAATGAGGAAAAACTGGATCCTACCACGTGATTTTTCAGCCAATAAAAATACTCCGACAATAAAAATCTTTTCACCTGACATGTAATACTAATTTGAAATAATGGAATCTACAACAAAAGACAATCTCGAAAGGATTTTTTTTAAATTTAAATTTTATTTTACTTTGTATGTCTTTTTTCCCTTCATTTTCATGCATGGTCATCCAATTCTGAACTATGTGCCAAATTTGAAATCTGTAGCTAGTCGGGAAGTTAGTTTAAAATCGATTACAAAATTCCACCCGGACAGACAGACATACACGAAGGCAAGTTGATATAAACGTGGTAAAATAAAAATTTGAAAAATGAAAAACGTGGGGCGCATGAAATACATAACAGTAATGCTTTATTAGTGTGTGCATGTGTGCTCATGAGAATATGTGTATATCTGTAAATGTAATTGTATCTGAATGCGAATGAGTGTATGGAATATGTTTGTGTATGTGTATGTGGATGTATATGTGGTTGTGCACGTGTATGAGTAAGAAAATGTGTATATGTACTGTTATGTATTTCAAGCGTCCCACGTTTTTCGTTTTTCAAATTTTTATTTTTTAATTATTATTCTCCACTACAAAAACGTGGTTTTTAAAAATATATTACTAGTGGGCTGCGCCCCCTGCTCGCTAACGCTCGCCAACCCCCGAAAATTGCTACGCAATCTTATATGGTTTGCTTCGCAAACCAAGCTCGCTTCACTCGCTACTAACTTAGGTACATTGCAAATGCACAAAATTCTAAGAATTCAAAACAACCATTCAAATCCATATAACAACTTTTTTTAAAAAAAAAAATTTACATCTTTTTAGTAAATACTAAGTTATTAAAACAAATTTGAATTCAAATAAATGACATGTAATTCGTTAAACCTATTAGAAATGCACTATAGTTTAAAATCTTAAGATAAAATTTCTAAAACCGATATCTCTTTAAAAAGGTTAAAATTTTGGCTATAATTAAGTCTATTAAAAATTGAAATAAGTGAATTGCAATGGAAAAAGCTGCATAAACAAATAAATTCTAGTAAAACAAATACGTGATATAAATCAAAAATCGTCAAATAAATTCGTAATATATAAATTCGTGAAAAAAAGCGCTTTCGACAAAATACTAAAATAGAAATCTATCGACAAAGACTACTCACTTCTGCCTAGCTTATGCTCTCTCTGGTTATTTCAGTTTCCGCTTTTAAAAGTGCTTTATGTTGAGCCATCTCAGCTAGATTTGGCATGTGACATTTTTAGCGGCAGTCATGGGTCGAGTTTCTAGCGTTGCCATTCGGGGAGTTGTCATGAGGCTTTTTTTTGTCGCCGTGTAAGAGAAATATATATATATAGATTATTATTTTTTTTTGTACTCCCAAAATCTCAATTTTTTTCTCTCACTGTACACAAAACTTTTCCACTGACATGTGACACTCATTTGAAATAATCGAATCGACAACAAAAGACAATCGCGGAAATATTAATATTTCTTTAATTTTATTTTACTTTGTATGTCTTCTTTCTCTTCATTTGTCATCCAATTCAGAATTATGTGCCAAATTTGAAGTCTGTAGCGAGTCGGGAAGTTAGTTTAAAATCGATTACAAAATTCCACCCGAACAGACATACAGTTAATATAAACGTGGTAAAAATGCCAAAGTCACAGAAAAAGGCAACAAATAATAATAGATTTTTTTTTTAAAAAAAGAATTATTTTAACTTCATGAACTGTTTCGGTAGTGTGTGATTTCGTAGTGTTGACCAATACCAAATGATTATTAACTGTATTTTTTTAACGGGTTTTCAGTTTGTCTAGTATGTATTTTATAAAAGCAATTAGACTGCTCGGAACCTGTTGTTGTAGTTGAAAGCAATCGTTTTTAACCCTATTTTTATACCTCAATTCTCCAAAAAAGGAAGAAAGAAAAGAAAAAACTGAGTAGCCATAAAGAAGAGACAACAGTCAAGAAGGGGAATGAGCCATTTTTCACTTACTTCTCTCCCTAGATTGCTATTCTACAGAAAAGAACATTTCGAGGGGGAGGAGTAGTTAGTAATTGTTGAATTTGCGGGCAAATAAAGTTTTCTGAGGAAGGAAAAACTTTGAAGTGATTCGAACTCGATCTATTTGTAGATGTAACAGAAAATGACACATTCGAATTGCAACATTCAGAATCGGCCATTAGAAGAAAAGGAGCACGCCTCGCAAACTCCCTCCCTATCTTCTTCTGCTGGAATGACGGCACTAAAGGTGAAAGAAACGCGTAAAAATAACTCTTAAAAAGCCCCCACCTCCCCCACACTAAAAAGAAAAGAACCCCATAAGAGGCAAAATTTTTACTGCTAGAACATTTGCTCCAGTATTTCGATTTGGCCTTCGCAACCGTTATGACTGCTTAAAGTGGCCCCAACTTTTTTATTATTATTATTCCTTCTCTTTCTTTCCTTTTTTTTTAAAAAAAAAGAAAGATCTTTCCGTTTTCTTTTCCTTTTTTATTTATTGTAGTTCAGATTACTTTCTTACTCTTTTTTCTGAAACGGGATTTAAGTGGACCCGACAGTTGTCTCTGGCTTGGTGTCAGTTTCCATGCACGATTGTTTTATTATTATTTTTGTGGAAGGAAAAAGGGGATTCGAACAGCTCATTGAAAACCACTTTAAAAGCCTTTTTTTTTATATATCTAAGCAGATATGCGGACGTAAAATAAAAGTAATAAATGCTTTGAATATTAACTTGAGAGATAAAGATAAATGATATCCATTTCCAAACGCAACATAATTTTCTTTTAAAAATGAAACTGTTAGATGGATTGTATCTGACAAGTCTCTATAGGACTGATATGGGTTGTAAAGTGGCTGTGAAATATCGGGTGAATCTGACAAGTCTCTATAGGACTGATATGGGTTGTAAAGTGACTGTTAAATATCGGGTGAATCTGACAAGTCTCTATAGGACTGATATGGGTTGTAAAGTGGCTGTGAAATATCGGGTGAATCTGACAAGTCTCTATAGGACTGATATGGGTTGTAAAGTGGCTGTGAAATATCGGGTGAATCTGACAAGTCTCTATAGGACTGATATGGGTTGTAAAGTGGCTGTGAAATATCGGGTGAATCTGACAAGTCTCTATAGGACTGATATGGGTTGTAAAGTGACTGTTAAATATCGGGTGAATCTGACAAGTCTCTATAGGACTGATATGGGTTGTAAAGTGGCTGTGAAATATCGGGTGAATCTGACAAGTCTCTATAGGACTGATATGGGTTGTAAAGTGACTGTTAAATATCGGGTGAATCTGACAAGTCTCTATAGGACTGATATGGGTTGTAAAGTGGCTGTGAAATATCGGGTGAATCTGACAAGTCTCTATAGGACTGATATGGGTTGTAAAGTGACTGTTAAATATCGGGTGAATCTGACAAGTCTCTATAGGACTGATATGGGTTGTAAAGTGGCTGTGAAATATCGGGTGAATCTGACAAGTCTCTATAGGACTGATATGGGTTGTAAAGTGACTGTTAAATATCGGGTGAATCTGACAAGTCTCTATAGGACTGATATGGGTTGTAAAGTGGCTGTGAAATATCGGGTGAATCTGACAAGTCTCTATAGGACTGATATGGGTTGTAAAGTGACTGTTAAATATCGGGTGAATCTGACAAGTCTCTATAGGACTGATATGGGTTGTAAAGTGGCTGTGAAATATCGGGTGAATCTGACAAGTCTCTATAGGACTGATATGGGTTGTAAAGTGACTGTTAAATATCGGGTGAATCTGACAAGTCTCTATAGGACTGATATGGGTTGTAAAGTGGCTGTGAAATATCGGGTGAATCTGACAAGTCTCTATAGGACTGATATGGGTTGTAAAGTGACTGTTAAATATCGGGTGAATCTGACAAGTCTCTATAGGACTGATATGGGTTGTAAAGTGGCTGTGAAATATCGGGTGAATCTGACAAGTCTCTATAGGACTGATATGGGTTGTAAAGTGACTGTTAAATATCGGGTGAATCTGACAAGTCTCTATAGGACTGATATGGGTTGTAAAGTGGCTGTGAAATATCGGGTGAATCTGACAAGTCTCTATAGGACTGATATGGGTTGTAAAGTGACTGTTAAATATCGGGTGAATCTGACAAGTCTCTATAGGACTGATATGGGTTGTAAAGTGGCTGTGAAATATCGGGTGAATCTGACAAGTCTCTATAGGACTGATATGGATTGTAAAGTGACTGTTAAATATCGGGTGAATCTGACAAGTCTCTATAGGACTGATATGGGTTGTAAAGTGGCTGTGAAATATCGGGTGAATCTGACAAGTCTCTATAGGACTGATATGGGTTGTAAAGTGACTGTTAAATATCGGGTGAATCTGACAAGTCTCTATAGGACTGATATGGGTTGTAAAGTGACTGTTAAATATCGGGTGAATCTGACAAGTCTCTATAGGACTGATATGGGTTGTAAAGTGACTGTTAAATATCGGGTGAATCTGACAAGTCTCTATAGGACTGATATGGGTTGTAAAGTGGCTGTGAAATATCGGGTGAATCTGACAAGTCTCTATAGGACTGATATGGATTGTAAAGTGACTGTTAAATATCGGGTGAATCTGACAAGTCTCTATAGGACTGATATGGGTTGTAAAGTGGCTGTGAAATATCGGGTGAATCTGACAAGTCTCTATAGGACTGATATGGGTTGTAAAGTGACTGTTAAATATCGGGTGAATCTGACAAGTCTCTATAGGACTGATATGGGTTGTAAAGTGACTGTGAAATATCGGGTGAATCTGACAAGTCTCTATAGGACTGATATGGGTTGTAAAGTGACTGTTAAATATCGGGTGAATCTGACAAGTCTCTATAGGACTGATATGGGTTGTAAAGTGGCTGTGAAATATCGGGTGAATCTGAGAAGTCTATATAGGACCGATATAGGTTGTAAAGTGGTTGTAAAATATCGGGTGAATTGGAAAGTTCTAGATAGGATCAATCTAGGATGAATAAAGCCTTTTGAACCCTTACTGATTCATGAATGAGGGACCAAATTATTTTGCTATTAGGGTGGTAAATAATAGGGAGATTTCTCACTTTTACTTTAGCTTCCGTACGTAAGATGGAAGCAACTGCGCATGCTCGCTTTTATTTTAGATGCTACATATATTTACGTCATGTCGTCGTGATTTACGGTACAAAAACAAAGCTACAAGTGCGCTGTTCATTGCTGTTAAATGTTGTTTTCTGCTTAAGCCTACCTTCGAACTAAAAACATGGACATGGAATGAGAGTTTGAAGAAATGCATTGATGAAATTTAGAAATGAATAGTGTAATCTTGCAATCATCGGTTCAATAAATTATAACAAATTTTTTTTTATTAGTTCTTGATTAATATTATATGGTTGTCTAATTGCCATATTTCCATAAGAAACTAGATATATTTTTGCTATTTCAAAATTTAAATTGCATTTATTTTAACTCTTAAGTTGAGTTAAAAGAATTCAAATAAACATTAGAAATCAATTATATTTTTGTTAAATATTAATAAAAAATTAGCTGCATTCTTTATCGCTGAATTCATCAAAATCTATAATCGAACAATTGCTCACAGATCCACAGTTTTACGTGGAGCAAAGCATCATGAATCATTTGCCACAGCTTTAAAGAAATAGTCTGCATCCATTGTAAATGCTTACAAGACTCTTTGTAAGATAACAAAAATTGAAAATGTATCACGAACATTAACGGGGAAATGGCCGTCCGCGCGGACGTCGGATTCGAGAAATTCGTTGTCCGCGGAGAATTTTTGACCGTCGAAGACGGGCGGACGGGCTGTTTTTCGAGCCCTGGAAGCTAATGTATATTAGCGAAATCTTCCTAATGTTTGCGAATTTATAATTTTCCGTAGGTTTTTTATTAAACAGTATTAAATTAAATCTTTTGCGATCTTTGATTTTCAAGATCTCTTCAATAGCAGTCAAATTTCTAAACTTAAAGATGTTCTGTAGATTTATTGCTATGAATATAAAAATATCCTTAATTGCGATTTTGATTACTGGGAGATTTTAATTAATATGTGTCTTTTTTGTAATTGCATTTATAACGGAAAAATTTTACATTCAAATAGATAAGGTACCACGAATATTTAATTTTACGTAACTTCCGGCTAACCATTAAAAACACTTTTTTATTCTAAATATCAAATTTGTTTTTAGATTTATTGCTGATTTAACTGTCGTTAATTTTCAAAATTATATAATATAACATATAATATAACATATAATATAATATATAATATAACATATAATATAACATATAATATAATATAACATATAATATAACATATAATATAATATAACATATAATATAATATAACATATAATATAATATAACATATAATATAACATATAATATAATATTACATATAATATAATATAACATATAATATAATATAACATATAATATAATATAACATTTACCCTGAGGAATTCATATTGCTTCGCAAGCATAATTCTAACATTGATTTTAATTTTTTTTTCAGTTTAGGTATTAAAAAGGAAAAAACTATCTGCATTGTTGACAGATAACGGAAATGATTTTAAACAAACTTATAATAAATAAACTTATTGTACGGAATTCTAATGTTTCTAAAAACATTTATTTAACTGCAATTTTAATCAAATAAATACAAGTTTGTAGTGATATTTATTTATCCAAGAGTTTGTAGGAATAATTTTGTTTATCCAAAAAACAAGTATTCCGACTCTTGCAAAGTTTGATTAAAAACAATGAATTGATGTCATTAAATACAAAACAAAATTGTTGAGTTAACTGCATGTTAATATTATTAACGCATATATTTACATATTTTTTGTGATCTAAGTTGGTTTTTTACTATGTGCAAATCCAATTCGAGCAAATTTGCTTATGAAAAAACCTTCTAATATTTCATAAAGAATCTTTTCAATTATTATTAATAATTTCTCGAGGAAAGTCCTCGAAATTAAAATTTATATTTAAAATTTGACCTTTTATTAATTATTACTTTGAATTATTAAATAGAATTATCCAAAAAAATATATAATTGTCTTACGCAAATGAAATCCAATTTCCGACCATTCCAAGGTGACAGACAAATCAAATACGGTTCTGTACTTCAGTAAGAATGCGCTTTAAAAAAAATGTATTTCCCAACATTCCCTAATAACGCTTATTTAATTTCATGATTCCTGCAAACCACTTAAATTTAACTCAACAACAATAAAATAATTATCCTAGCTATCGATGTAAAGGAAGCAGTGAGCTGTTTTTATTTAATTTTATTTTTTAATATTTTTTACTTTATCGCTTTTGTTTTATTCACAAAATAGCATATATCTTTATATTGCACTTTCTCTGAATTGTAATTTTTCATTTAAATTGACTGACTTCTTTTAATAAAAAATATAATTGGAAGAAGTTAACGGATGAGTAAAATTACGTAAGAGCTGGTTATATTTTTTGATAACTATAAAAAATGACTAAATGTTCTTAATTCGACCGAAAATAATCCGAGCAGACTCGTTGCTGTAGAAGTTGTTTTACAACAAATGTCCCTTTATAGAGGAAAAGCTAACTTGTTTACATTTCGTCGAACCATCCTCAGACTGGAATATACATTTTGACCCTTGTTTATAGAACTGAAACTATAGCATGTCAATTTCGGTACCTATATATGTTCAAGCTTTATACATGCACTGTGGGTCAGAAAACCATGATCTTTGGCCAAAAGTCAAAAATTAAATTTTCAACTAAAATATGTGTAGGCAGTTTTAATATAGCCCAAATTCATAATCATTCCAAAATCATAATTTACTTTTTGGACCGACGAGAGGACAATGTAGTGAAAAACATGTTTATTTTTTTTTAATGTAACTTTTAAGTTTTTATTTCAGAAATATATATATAGGAATTTCACCTTACTGTTACATTTTTATCAGAGTAATTAGTCTGAAATGATATTACAATTTTTCAATTGGTTGGATAAGTTAGTACTCTTGACAAACTTATAGTTCATATCTTATCATTTGACATTTTATAATGTTTGAATGACTTTCGCAACTTAGTTCCAAAAAGTTCCACGAGGTCATTAGCTAAACTTTTTTTGTTGTTGTCTTCTTTGATGTTTCTTCTTTCGAAAAAACCTGCCCCATTTTGCCCGTATTGCAAAGGGTGGACTAAATATACCGAGAAACAAATATTATGTTTTTTTCCGAGTTTTCGCGCTATTTTGTAATATTACTTCGGAAATATAATTTGCTTTTCATTTTTAATATGAAATTACGAAAATTATTATATTTTTATTGCTATATTTAAGTATTCAACAATATTTAGGAATAACTAAAACGATCGTACTATTTTTCAATTCCTACTGTATTAGTTCACACTCTGCCTATATACACTGGTGGACAAAATTAAGAGAACATCAGAATTGGACACAGCTTCAAAGAGCTAATGGTCTGTTCACCGATGAGTCCAGATTCAGTCTACAATCTGATTCTGGACGGTTATTGATATGGAGGGAACCTGGAACCCGATACCATCCCAGCAACATTACCGACATCAACATTATAACACATCAGCTTTTGAACGAGCTATTGCGATGCGCCAACCTCCAGAACCATTCTGGACGTAAAAATTGCTCTGGTGGAAGAATGGGAGGGTCCTCCACAAGTCCTCCGTAACTCCCTTATTAACAGCATGCATACTCGTTGTGGATGCTGTCTGTCTGTCAGGGGTGAACATACATCATACTAGAGGCAACACACACTGTACAAGCCTCACTTTTATTGTCATCTTTTATCCTTAAGTTCAGACTACATTGGATTTATTGGCAATAGGTCTTGCCAGTGAATGGCACCTTCATTTTTGTTTTGCATTCTTTATTATCATGGAATAAGATATATCAATACCAAATTTCATTTATTTATATTCAGTATTTCTTGAGATATTTGGGGAAATGTCTTCCATCTCTTAATTTTGTCCACCAGTGTATATTTATATATCTTCTTTAAATTTATATGGGTTTTAGTTTTATATGGGTGGAGAAATTGTAGTAATTTAATAAAAAGTAACTAAAATAAATTTTCTAAAATAATTTTAACCAAAATAATTTTTATAATAGCTAATTTTTTTTATAATAATAAACTAAAATAATTTTTCTTTCTTGACCTAAGTAGGAATTGATTTAAAATTTTTTTTAAAAAAAATCAAAAATGAATTTTTTAAAAAAAACTGAAAAATAGAGCCTTGTTTTCTTGATTATCGTTTCTTTATTGCTAAAAGATGCACATTTCTTTTTCTTTTCTTTTTTTTTAACACAAAAAGTCTGCTGAATTCATTGAATGGAATTCTCCTTCTTTAGTAGTACACAAATCAAACAACTGTTCTTGGTCAAAGTTATTGGAATTTGAATCTTTAAAGAAAAAAAAAAAAAGGGTACAAGTTTTGAGTGCATTTTTTAGAACACACAACTACCGAGAAATAAATGTATAAATGTTTTTCGTTCCCTCCATGTGCATTGAAAAAGGAGACGGGAAATTTTTTTTCTTTTCTTCTCATGGATATCTTATCGGGGGGGGGGGCTAAGGGAAGGGCGCTCAAAGAAAAACATTCCTTTTTGAGCATTTCTCTTACTAAAGTTTCGTGACGTGATAACTCTTTTGCTCAAAATTTTCTCGGATAAAAACAATTTTTTATTTCGTTTTTTTTTTTTTTTTTTAAGAAAATGCATTTGACTTGTCGCCTTTTCCCGGCAGAGTTCTTGGGGGATGAAAAAAGGAAATATATTGGACAGGAAAGACTCAATGATATCGCTTATCATATAAATATAGCAATTCTGAATAGAAAATTCTATAAACATTGATTTGCATGAGAGGCCCTCTATCCAAATTCGAACATTCTATTTTTTTTTTTTTTTTTATATTTATAAGAACGCGAAAATCTTCAACGTTATAAGGTTTACTTTTTTGTAATGAATGCAATTAGGGGTTTTTGCAAATTCGATGCAATTAAAATTATTATAAAAGAAATAGTATTTTCATTGCATGCTCGCAATGAAAAACCTTTTTTTAAAAAAATTATGTACGTCACAAGTTATATTTTACCCTACACTTATATTCATGTCAATTTATTTTTTTAAGCATTAATTTTTTTTAAATTTTGAATAATTTATCTTTTCAATTTACATACTATCATGAACAGACAATTGTTGCACAATTTTATGCATTTTCATTAAACCAGAAAAAAAAAACATATGATTATTTAATGAACAAAGAAGACCTATTTGGACTATCGCCATTAAACACTATATATATATATATATATATATATATATATATATATATATATATATATATATATATATATATATATATATATATATATATATATATATATATATATATAGCAGATCACCGAAGTCAAGCATCACTGGCTGCGGTCACTGTGCGGGTGGGTGACCACTTGGATCAGTCTGAGTAGAGACCGAGGGTGTGCGGTATTGGTCCTCGTTAAACTGTTCTACCGTAAAGTGCTCGACTTCGCGTGCAGGTCGTCGGGCTACCGAAGCGGGGGTGCCATCCCCTCTGCAGAGGAACAAAATTGTGATGGCATGTCTTCGGATCATCCTCAGGGATGTTTTCCAGACCGTCGCCAATAGCCCAGTGTGCAGCTCTAGTGCGACGTAAATGAACTAACTAACTATATATATATATATATATATATATATATATATATATATATATTAATAAAAATGTTTGTTTTTGCGTCGAATTCCGTAATTTTTATGATATTTAACTAAAATCAATTCGCAGTTGAAAAGAGCGCCCGGTTTTCTGATCTTTTGAAAGACTTGTTAAGTAAAAAAGAAGGTTGAGCCCAACGCTGGCTAATTAACTAAAAAATTCCGACTTATTATGAAGTTTTCAGAAACTCTCTTACGTTTTTCAAATTAAACAAATATCCGAAATTTCCCTTAATTTAGTTACTAAGTATAAAAGAAAATAGTTAAAAGTTTTACTTATTATAAAAATTTAAGAATTATTGCGTTCCTTGATCCATAAATAAGTAATTTCTATAATTTACTTAACTTGGACCTTTTCTTTGCGAATTTCGGACTTATAATTTACCTCTTAAATGAAGGAATCAGCTATTTTTCAGATTATCAAGATAATGTTCATATTACTAGGGCGCCCAATTGTTGTTTGATTTCTAAAGTTATCTAGAAAATCTGCTTTCTGAGCACGCATTAAAAAGAAAAGAAAATCTTTCCAGCTTAAATTAACATATTGTTAGTTATTTTTCTCAATTCAAAATAACAACAATCAACACATAGGTAGATTGATTCAATCCATTATAAAACTACTCTACAAAGAATTGAATTATTTAAAATATTATAATCATTAAAGAAAGTATCATAACGTCATTCGTTTATTTTTCAATTTCTAAGGAATTGAATCTATAAATACAATCAAACAATCAAATGAATCGATAGAATGACAGACGCTTTTGAACTTTATCTACGGAAACCATTTATTCACTCATTACCTAGTTAAAAACCGCTGAAAAAAAATTTAAACCCACTCTTTACCTCTTTAATTTGGAGATTATTTTGATAATTTGTGGTAGGTCATGAGCAGGGCTAAAAAGAAGGACTAGGTCACTCCTTTGTAGAGACTGCTGCCTCTCCGTGCTTCTGATTTCAGTCAGTGACGTCACGGCGGCTTAACGTCAACTTCTCCCTTTAAAAATAAATTGTTTCGCATTAACTAGCATTCTTTTTTTAAACTTATTTCAATAAATTTATAGATTTCCGTGCATTTTTTTAAATTTATTCTGAGGTGATTTTCTTCTCACCTGATTACAAAAACTTTGACAGTAGTAGTCAAATATCAGCTTGCCTGATAGCGACTGGCAAGAATTATTATAAAACTCAAAATGAGAAAACGTAATTTTTACATGTTTATCTCAAAGAATATAAAGATAACATCAAATGAGTTTTAAAATGTACTTGACGAATTTATTTTGCTGTGAATAAAAAAAAAACATTGTTTTCCGTTCAGGCATTTAAGAACTTTTATTGAAATCGATACAGTCTCGTAACTTTAAGCAGAAAAGAAAAAATAAATGTACAAGGCCGAAGAAAATAAAATTCCGAACTTCAAATATAAAAGCTATTAATGCTTAAAACTTCTTTCTACTTCATAATCTATTTATTAATGTCATAATTCAAAATATTTATGTGCTTTAATTATGACGCCTTCATTTTAAATATTTATGCGCAGGTGTAATTCCATTATTATGTGTCTAAAGATGTTTTTTTCGTAATTAGCATTAAAGGTTTTTGTTTTCTAGGTTTAATGTATAAAAAAATTTGCTATCATATATCGAATAATATATTAAATTCAGACATTCCGAATAAACTACTGTTTTAGGACAAAACGTAATCATTTAAGTGTCCCTCCATGCTTTCTTTTATTTAATAGTAAAAGTTACAAACAAAATTCGAAAACGATAATTATATGTTGACGTTACGCGTTGAGATATTATTCCAACTTTAAAATGTTATTTTTAATACTGTAAGAAAATGTATGAATACTGTATTTTTGAGCAGAAATAATTTGCTGGAAGTGTAAAGTTTGACAGCTTTTATCAGAAAAGTGTCGAACATTCAACTCAATTTCTTTCAGAAAGTATTAACAGCAAAGTTAAAATATTCTTTAGTTGTGATTTTCGCGATCTGTGTGCTGCTTGATGTCATGAAGAGGGGAATCGTAGCTTCAGCTTTGAGTAAAGAATAAACCAGGCCTCTTTAGCCCTGGGCCATGAGTACCTGGCGAACCACCTTCACCGCATTGGCTTTTTCACGAGTTTTAATTGCCCACTTTGTGGAAGAGACGAAATCATGGACAGGGACCATTTGTTGGGATGCATTGCTGTGCGTCCGAGGATACTGGAGCGCTCGACCTCTGCTGATAGGACATCCGACTTTTTTCTCTTGTTGTGTTCTTCTTACCACGTTTATATCAACTTAATGTAGAAATAATGTACTTTGTAATTAATAATGTACTTTGTAGTAATTAATGTACTTTGAAAATTGCTTTAAACTTTTTAAATTATTATGTTATTCAAATCGAACTATTCTTATTAGTTGCTAAATGCGATTCTTTACTAAATTACGAAAAAAGGTTTTTTTCAATTTTCTTCACGCATACGCAGTATAAAAAAACTACTTTAATTTTTCATATCTTGTTACGTTTTCAATATTTTTTTACCACGTTTATATCAACTTGCCTTCGTGTATGTCTGTTCGGGTGGAATTTTGTAATCGATTTTAAACTAACTTCTCGGCTAGCTATAGACTTCAAATTTGGCACATAGTTCAGAATTGGAAGACAAATGAAGAGAAAGAAGACATACAAAGTAAAATAAAATGAAAGAAAAATTTATATTTTCGCGATTGTCTTTTGTTGTCGATTCGATTATTTCAAATGAGTGTCATATGTCAGTTAAAAAGTTTTGTGTACAGTGAGTGAAAAAATTGAGATTTTGGAAATAAGTACAAAAAAAAAAAATCAAAATCAATTTTTTTTTTTTTTTTTTTAAAAAAAACCACGTTTTTGTAGTGGAGAATAATAATTAAAAGACAAAAATTTGAAAAACGAAAAACTTGGAACGCATGAAATACATAACAGTACATATATACATCCACATTACACATGCATATACATAAACATATTCCACATACACATTCACATTCAGATACAATTACAGATATACATGCACATATTCTCATGAGTACACATACTGTTACAGTTATGTATTTCATGCTCCCCACGTTTTTCGTTTTTCACTACAAAAACGTGGTTTTTTAAAAAAAAATATTTGATTTTGATTTTTTATTCCCGTTTCTTGTTAATCTTATAAGAATTTGTCATTTTTCTTTGCCATTGGAAATTTCAAAAAAAATCTGCCATATCAAATTTTGTCCCAAAAAATGAACCGAAATTCATCTCTAATGAAGATCGTCGGTTTTTGGAGGTGGTACGTTCTAAATTGATTTCTCATTCATTCAGAAACTTGTGAAACCATCCCCTCCCCGTTGTGAGTGACTACTCCCCCTTCAGATAATTGACTACTCTTCGTCTATTTCCAAATTATTCATTCGAGTAATCTTTCTGACGAGTAGTAGTGGAGTGAGGGGGATATGTTTTTCGCCCCCATGTGGTGGTCAATGTTGGCGAAAAAAATTAGAAACAAAAAAGTTGTCTACAATTTTGGACGCCAAGTACTTAGTTGCGTGACAGTTTAGAAGAAGGGAGAAACGCAATGTGCCGGGACAAAAGATTAAATATGTTTGCTAACAGTCCATTTCATTTCCTGGAACAATAGCGTGAAGTTTGTAAACAGTTTTAAATCAATATATATTAGAGAATATGAAGTAAATAATTATATGCTTTAATAAAGTGTTTAATAATAGAATATCATTTCCCGAAAAGAGGGGGGGAAATATACAGTTTCTGAAAAATGTTAATTAAAATCTGAATCTACATACGAAAGTCTAATAGACGATAGTGTCGTTTAAGAACAATTTAACCGTAAAACGTCATTGTCCAGTGCTGTGCAATTTAAAAAAAAAAATTACATTTTCTCATGCATATAGAAAAATTATGATTATTTTATTAGATGATCGAGGATTAAATGATACGTGATTAAGTGATATATAATTGATACAGGAATACTATATTGATATATGATTTTGAAGCATGTTATCGATATGATAATGATATGATGTATGAATATTATATTAATAATTATCAGTTTGATTCTCCTGTTAATATACGATAAACTAAAAAAATATTTTTTTTAAAATCCAGTTATGACTGGTTATTTTTTGAGTGTTTACAAGAATTATATTTAATGCAGTAAAAAAAAAAAAAAAAAAAATATATATATATATATATATATATATATATATATATATATATATATATATATATATATATATATATATATATATATATATATATATATATATATATATATATTTCATGTACCTGTAGTTCAAGTGAACGGATTTTTACGTACTGAGTGTTTGCGATTAAAGGTTCTTAAAGTTAAATTCCAATTTAAAAGAAAATTTTTTTTTTTTTTAAAATCAGACTCTGCTTGTAAAAATATTGTATTGAATCATTTAAAATTACTTCGTTCAAAATTATGTAAGCGTTTGTTTTACACAATTGAAAGTTTTTTTTATGGTCATTTTTAAATAAATTAACGAAAATCAATAAATGATAACTAAAAAGTATTTTTCCATAAAATTATACTTTTACAAACAAACTTTATAATAGCTTTTAAAGTTCCGGACAGGTGGTGAAATATGCAAAAGTAATAAATAAAATAAAATGAAAGGCCAAAACTACCGATCACAAACTATTGGGAACATATTTCCCAAGTTGCAACAACTCCTCCACCCTTACTTTGAGGGTCAAAAATGCAGCCCCGTTCAAAAAAGCATGTTAGGGTGATAATTTTTTATTGCTTAGTGGACAATTTTAACGTAATATTTTTAACAGAAGTTAATAATAATTTATAATATACCATCTGGGACTCTGGATGCATAAACATTATATATGAATGCGTACTTTATATTCTGTTAAAATATTTTATAAATTTGGATTTAAAATAAACACGACGTTTGAAAATTGCAAAATCCATTCTTATAGTTAATTACTATTTTAATTCAAATTTTTAAAAAAAGTCGTAGATTAAAAATTTTATTTCACAAGAACTATCTGATCGTTTTCGTTCAAGCTTTGTATTTTGAAATATAAAATTGCATTCCTCAAAATTGTGCAAACATTTGTGCACCTTATTATTCTAATGCTTTTTTATTATCTATTATGTCAAAAATAATAAAAATAAATAGGCAATAATAAAACAATGAAATGAAACTAATCTAATTATGAAATCAATTAAAAATTACAGTTTTCAAAAATTATTTTTGCATGTTATTAATTATATTTAAATAAATAAATTTTATAATTATGCACAAAAATGCTACGATTAGTTTAAAAACTTCTCGCAATATCTCGAAACATGAAAAAAGTAAAACACACAAGTGATCGAAACTTTTAACAGCTCTTTCCCATGTTGCGGCTAACCCCTACATTTCTAAAAATGTAAACGAACTTTCTCTGTATAACTCTTTTTCTATATATTTAGATTTCTAACCCTAAGGTTAGAAATCTAAATATATGGAAAAAGAGTTATACAGAGAAAGTTCGTTTTCGTGCCTCATATCGTACCTTAAAATATCGTTTGTACTAACTAATTAGCACATTTAAGGTGAGGCTCTCGAACCATTGAGAAAGAGTACTTGTACTTAAAAATCCGATCATTAGATCAAAAGTTATTCAGGATGTTGAATTTTTCCCCCTACTCACTTCTGATGTATTTAGACGAATTACCCATAACGGCAATTTTGTTTTTATATTTTTGAAAATATAGTTTCTTTTTTGGTGTACTTTTTAAAGTGCTATTGTTTTATTTTTCCTTCATTATAAAATTATTTTTGATTCATTATAAAATTATTTTTGTTTCATTATAAAATTATTTTTGTTTCATTATGAAATTATTTTTGCTTCATAATAAAATTATTTTTCCTTCATTATAAAATTATTTTTCCTTCATTATAAAATTATTTTTGCTTCATTATAAAATTATTTTTGCTTCATTATAAAATTATTTTTCCTTCATTATAAAATTATTTTTCCTTCATTATAAAATTATTTTTCTTTCATTATAAAATTATTTTGATCAAGAAGCAACTTCGTACTGTGTGAACACTACCCCCGACGTCCATTCGAAAGCGAAACATTGTTAAAAGATGCCTTTTGTTCTCGCGAACGACTTTATCTTTGGAATGAATCTAAAAGATTGGGGCCTTTTCTAAAAATTCGAAAAAGAATGAAGCAGGAAAATGTGGCTGGGAACTGCGAACACGATATAAAAGAGGGGCGAAAAGAATTGTCTAGAATAGGGTAACAGAACAAGGGATGAGATTGATCGTCTGCCGAGTGGGGCTAAGAAAACGATAGCTATAAAAATCGTCTGCGCGATACCTGAAACTTTCCATTCGATTTAGGAGGCGGAATTTCACTCTCATTTTATTAGATTTGAATTTAGAGTTGAACCACATCGATTGCTGCACTCAACCTGTTTCTCCCCTTCTCCCCTTCCCCCCTCAACACCCCCAAATGAAAGAATATTTTCTGTCGTTCGGACACTATCACTTTTTTTAAAAGAATGAAGTTGTGATCGCGTGACAGTTCTGTTCTCTTGCGTGACGCGACATTATATTATGATTAAACATCGCAATATACGAATGATGACATTGACTTGTCTAGTGGCGTGTATTCACTTAGCGGTGATAGATTTTAGTTTTTTTTCTTTCTTTCATTTTTAAATACAATCAGAGATAATGAAAAAGTCATTTGCATATGAGGGTTTTTTCTTTCTCATATTTCACTTCCTCTTTATCTCTACTTTTTACGCAATTATTTCACGCAAAACTCATTTAGAAAAATGAAGTATTCGCAATTTTATGAGATTCATTACAATTAAGAGTAAAAGCAAGATAAAAAATATATCAACCTCAATAACTTCTGTTCCAATAATCAGATTTTCACGTTCTATGTGTCTCAGAGGTACAAAGAGTTCACTTGTAAAAGGCTAATTGGTTCCTTAACTATACTTAATTTTTACACTTGTTGGAAAATAGTGAGATTACCACTCAGAATTTTTTTAAAAACTTTATTGTTTAAGATATTAGAGATATGATAAAGTTATTCATAAATTATGAGACGAGGGGTCATATGTCTTTTTAATTGTTTATTTCGACGCAAGCGTGAAGTAAGAAAAGGTAAAGGTAGATTCCGGGGAAAATTCGCGTTTGCGAAAGACTGCCGTTCTTCTTAACAAAATAAACATCTTCTGCTCTACAAAGCTGTCGTGATAGTGCGCGCATGCGCGGACAGGTATTCACTTTTAATCCAAGGACACTATTTTCGCGTACTGTGAACAGATTGTAACACCATAAAGGACCGTTTCAACATGGAACTTGTCTTTAGTGCTCGCACGCACCTGGTAAAATATAAATAATTATATTCATTTTGTTCTAAAGAAGCTTTTTAGAATTGCATTTACTTCAGTCCCGCAGTGGACTGATCGTAATGACACGGTTCCCAATGGACCATCGAAATAAAGCATCACTGCCTGCGATCAGTAAGCGAGTGACCACTTTGATCAGCCTGAGTAGGGACCGAGGATGTGCGGTATCGTTCATCTGGTTCTACCGTAAAGTGCTCAACTTCGCGTGCAGGTCGTCGGGCTACCGAAGCGGAGGGTGCCATTCCCACTGCAGAGGATCAAAATTACAATGGTGTGTCTTCGGATCATCCTCAGGGATGTTTCCCATACCGTCACCAATAGCCCATTGTGCAGCTCTAGTGTGACGTTACCTACATTTACTTCAGAATTAAGAATCAAGTTTCTTGACTTCTGGTATTGATGTATTTACTTAAGATACATAAAACCATATGAAAAAATATTGTGTGAGTGAAAACAATTTTTCTTAATTTTTCCCCCAGATGGGTACATTAATTGTTGTTCTGATCCATGGGTAGTACGTGACCAGACATTGTTAAAGATTTAAAGGGTTGTTACAGAATGAACTGATTAAACTTTTACGATTCTTGTTTTAGGCTTTAGAATATCCGAAATCTTTAATCAGAGTCATATTTTAATGTTAATTTTTAGTTTGGCCCAATTTTCAAAAGAAGGCTATATCTTTATAATGTGTGCATAAGTTTCTCGATTTAAAAGAATCCAAAGTAAAGAGTAATCTAAAAAAAATTTAAAAAATTCCTACTTAGGTTAACAAAGAAATTTTTTATTTTAGTTACTTTTTTATTAAATAATTAAAAAAAAATTTCTCCCATATCAAACTAAAATGATTTAAATTTGATTAATAAATTTATATTTGAAAAAACACTGGCTGGGAGAGTTCTTACCGTAGACAAACCTTACGTACTAAATAAAAAGCAGAATTGTACGCGATATACACGAGTGTTTGAACAACATTAAGGAAGCGAAATGAATTGCCTTTGGAAGTCATTGAAAACATTGATTTTAACAGTCAAGAGGCATGATAGATATGTGACCAACAAAATAAAGTACATGATAGATATCTATAAAAGACTTACATTTTTAAGAAAGTGGTAGGATTTCTAAAAATAGAGGAAAAACTTTTTTGTAGGAAGAAAACAACTTAGCCGTTTATACATTGCTTTATAAAATTAAAAGGTTAGAAATATAGTAAAGAAATCGTATTTATTTTTCTATATTTATACCAGTATTAAATATAAAACTCTTGCATTTAAATATTCTTCGTATTATACTGAAAATTACTGCTTAAATTACCTGTTACTTAAATACCCGTTTACTTAAAAAATATGTCTATCGTAATAACGGAAAGCTAGTAATTTTGTACTCGTTATAAGCTTACAGTAATCGTATCTTTAACATTAGCATTTTGGTTAAGACATTATTTTTTTTTATATAGTAGGATGCGTTTCGTAATATGC
Organism: Parasteatoda tepidariorum; assembly: GCF_982258835.1. Taxonomy (NCBI): domain Eukaryota; kingdom Metazoa; phylum Arthropoda; class Arachnida; order Araneae; family Theridiidae; genus Parasteatoda; species Parasteatoda tepidariorum. Next base: position 109,305,313 of record NC_141762.1, read on the forward strand.
CGTAATATACCGTGTATCCCCCCAAGTCAAAATTTTTAATGGTTTTCCATTGATGGACCAACATAATCTTGATGGTAACCATCCATAATTCCATCATGAACCATTATATTTTTGATGGTAACCCACATAAGTAACCATCATGTAAGAATTGGGACTGATTTATGATGGTCCAATGTAAGAATGTCAACTTGTTTTAATGGTTTGTTCGTGTTGAATCATCGGAAATTTTGATTATAGTATCAGTACGGGTTTCCCTAACTTTCGTTGTTCATTACGTTGATGAACTAACTTATAATAATATAAGAAATGAATATTCAGCTGCAACTTTTATTTAAGTAGATTAAGCAGCGCAGAACAATTACGAGCATAATGGACAAATACATATCTGCTACTCAACAGTCATCAAATCCAAGATGGAAGCAAGAATATAGTTCAGTATTCTCTTCCAAGAGTGCGTTGTTTTCTAGAGGAGATGCGCCATCTATCGGCAATGATTCTTACTGTATCTTAGAAATCAAATGTTGAAACAATCATGAACAACCATCATCCCAATGTTGGACTGATTTAAGATGGGCCGACAAAAAACCCAAAATTGTTTTAAAGGTATATTCCTGAGAACCAATAAGAATTCCCATTAAACAAATTATGGGCCATCACGGATCCTCATAGATTGTTGGTCCATGAGAATCAAACTTCTCTTGATGGTTAACCATCATCGCATTAAAGTAGCATTTTACATCATATAATGATGGAAGTTTGTTGGCATTTCGAAAACCATGAGCGCATAATGGAAAAGGCTGAATGAGGAGTAATGTTGGACCATCATGCATCGCACTGAAACCAACATAAACCATCAAACTATTTTGATGGGACCATCAAGAATTTTGTCTTGTATCGCCTAGAACGCAACCAATGTTTTGCGACCCTAACAAATAGAGAAATTAAACTACTCTAGGGAATTAAAATATGCTCGTTTAAGAACGAAAACTGAGCCTACTTCGATTTCAAGCGTATGTCACGTAAATACAGTCGAACCTCGCTAAATCGAACCTCGATTACACGAATTTTTCGATATCTCGAAGAAAATAAAAATTCCCTTCAAATTTCCTATACCCTCAATGTTAAAAAAAACTTTCACGATTTTTTTTTTCTAATCCCTCGATAACTTGAATTCTTTTTCCCATAAATAGTGTAGATTTTTTTTCTAAAATTAAAAAATTATTCCAAAACAAATAATTTAAGAATGGCTGACAAGGCATGAAAATATGTGTCTTCCTCTACGATCATTCTGGTCGAATGATGGTAGAAGTCTGGATTCATTAAAGATCACGAAAGTAGTCAAACAATCAATATCGTTAATTCTGCTGAAAATGATTGGAACAGATTGACCGGACTCATGAAACTTGATAACATGGAATTTCATGACTTTGTAAACGTAGATGATGCAGTAACAGTGTGTGGTCAGTGGGAGGACAGTGATACAATCGCTCAAACGAAAGCTTCTTGTGAACTATCAGAATAAGAGGATGAAGAAATCGAAGATTTACCGCCCAATGTACCCAGAAGCAGCCGAATATGTCAGAGGAGACATTTAAAGCTGTACTCCACTTAGAAAGTGTTATAGACAAACTTTCTTACACATCTCTAAAGCTAACAACAATTGAATCTTTTTTAAATGAAAGTGTAAAAAGTGTTTTTAGAATAAATATGGAATAAAAAATAAGGTATGTAAAAAGCATTTTTCTTTATCCTACCATCGATAACATACGATTTTCGATAATTCGAATTTGCGATATCTCGAATTTTTTCTCCTCTCCCTTCAAGTTCGAGATATCGAGGTTTGACTGCATTAATAAAGGTTTTTAGGAGATTTGGGAAGAACAGGAGAAACCTGTTTTCACAAACTATTAGTAGAACGACACATTCACAAAAAAACAAGACCTTTCACAAAATATCTTAAAATAAAAATAATATTTTATCGTTTTCCTTACTTAAATGACAATCACATTTTAAGCGCTTCTTTCATATATATTCCTTTAATTTAATAGAAATTGTTCATAGATGGAATTGTCTCATAAGGAATGCTTAAGAAAAGGTTCTACAAAAGGATGAATTATTTGTCCATTCTCTTACTTTCTTTCAGGAATTCTTTTTTCACACTTCTACAGGAATTTTCATTCTTTTCCAGTAATCGAATGTTTCGTCCGAACAATCAACTTACAGAAGTATCTAGATATCTCTGTGAGTCGGCGTAACAATGGTCATATTTTTAAAAGAAGAATAAAATCACTCATTAATAAAATTACTAATTTTTAAGAAAGAAAAAATTACTAAAATTTAAGAGTTACATATTTTGAAATTAGAGTTCCCTTTAGATTATTTCAAACTGTCGTTTTTTAAGGGTGGTTCATATCTTCGATGTATTTTTGTATATTTAATAAATTATTATGTAGACACGATTTCCTTCTTTTTTTTCAAAAAATTGAACCTAAATTATACTTAAGCAATCATTTATTTTAAATTTCATTAGTGCTAAAAATTATGAAACTTTTGATGGATAAAAGCATTTATTATTAAGTCCGATTTAAATGTAGTCTCAGAAATTGTCCGGATCCGAAATATTATATTTAATTAAAAATATATTGATTTTTTTAATACCCATTGTTGAACAGCCGACCCAACCTTTTGGGTTTATGACTACAAATGTTCAACTCCGTAATTTTGAACCCAATCTAGAAAATAAGACATCAAGTATTGGGAGAAATTTTCCCTCGTGGAGGACTTTATGATGCAACTAACCCTCTTTTGCGTTATATGGAGAGGAAAAGCACGAAAACCTTCCATAGTAAGCAAATTTACTTTAAAGACAATTTCGGAATCGTACATAACTTTAAATTTTAGTCTCTTTATTTTCACCGGACAGTTTTCGCAATTTCTTTGTTTTTTTAGTAGTTGATATGGCTATTGCGTCTGGTTTTATTTTTTATTGAATTATTTTAAGATTGCGAGTCGATATTAATATTTATTTGAATTTGTCTGAAGCGTGCTTAAAACTTTCACTCAAGACATCTTCATTATAGAAATGTCAAATGCCCCCAGACGGGGGTGGGACAGGGTTAAGTTTTGATGGATTGATGTCGAGAATAAAAGATTTTTTCATTTTTTATTTTTCTTTAGTAGAAGCCTCGGAATAGATACAGGGTGTTTATAAAGTCCCGGACCCATTTTGATGTTCATTAACTCATAAAATAATAAAGATAGATTGAAATTAATAACATAAATGGTAAGATAGACTCAAAAAGTTTCATGATCCTTGTCAATGAACTTCCACGTGTGCCCCCTTCGCCACTCAAGTCGATAGTCCAACATCAAGTTGATAGTCGATTTCACGCCAGGTAGAGGCAAGCATGTCGGCATCCACAGAGGCTATTGCGGTTGTAATGTTTCATGTTTCTGGCATTGTTAATCGCCATAATGTGCGCATATGGGGATCTGAAAACCCCCATGAATACCGTGAGACACAAAGGGATTCCCCAAAGGTTAATGTGGGGTGTTGACTAATGCACGACTGAGTCATTGGGCCTTTTTATTTTACAGAAAAGACGGTCTCATCAGTCGTATACTTAGACATGTTGGAAAACTTCGTATTTCCACAACTGGAAGAGCTTCAGCCACATGTCTATTTGCAACAAGATGGTGCACCACCTCATTGGGGTATCATCGTTCGTAGATCTTTGAATGACCATTTTCCAGGAAGATGGATTGGGCGAGGAGGTCCAATTCCTTGGCCACCCAGATCACCTGATATAACGCCGCTGGAATTTTTTCTTTGGGGATTTATAAAGGACAATAATTACAGGAGGATCGTGTCGAACATTGATGACCTAAAAGCCAGAATTACAACCGCAATAGCCTCTGTGGATGCCGACATGCTTGCCGCTACCTGGCGTGAAATCGACTATCAACTTGATATTCTCCGTGCGACGAAGGGGGCACAAGTTCATTGACAAGGTTCATGAAAGTTTTTGAGTCTATCTAACCATTTATGTTATTAATTTTAAACTATCTTTATTATTTTATGATTTATTAAACATCAAAATGAGTCCGGGACTTTTTAAACACTCTGTACTTTATAAACATTCGAATCCCAATAACGTGGATGAAATACTTTCAATGGTCGATCCAAAAAAGAACCGTTCAAATAACCCGATCATAATTTGAGTGTTGCCAACAAAAAAATCCTTATTAAAAATACACGCAAACGTTATTTAAATGCTGTTAATTTAATTCCCAAGCTAATGTGCATTTATCTTTTTTTTTGAAATTTGCAGACGATAATTGTAAGTGTCATAAAGTTCACATTTCTTGTAATAAAACTGAAATGAATTTTCAATCCATCTCCATTAGTTAATTTCTTTTTTTTCCTCTTTACTTTTTAAAGCAATTGTAAACCGATACACGTTTGCACAACGAAAAGCCATTTTTTTTTTTACTCCTCCTTTTTTCGTAAAAAACAAAAATGAAGTATTAACTATCGAAAATAACCTTTGGACCTTAGATTAGTTGTCAGAAACGGTTGGCAAAGATATCTTGCAGGATGACGCTCTTTTCGAGGGAGAGGGGAGGAAAAGCCTCAATTAAGGCGTGAGAAATGAGGATGGAAGGAAAAAGAGAAGAGAATTTAAAAAAAAAGAATCTTTCTCTTCCAAGTTCCCGAAGAACTAGGAACATGATCAGAATTAATTCTTGCGCGATGATTCTTTTTGCAATAAGGGGGACCGACTATAGTTTGACAAAATAACTTCTTTACTTCCCCCTCTCCCCAACCCCTTCATTTGTCTCGCCATTTTTTTTTCGAAGCCGATGAAAGTTTAATTGTTTAAATGCGTAATAAATGACGAGTAAATCGAGAGGAAAAAAAATGATTTGAGCATTTAAAAAGTCATCATGCAAAGTAATCAAATTATGGCTTTTAACAATGTCTGCTTTTTTTAAAAATCATATCAGCGGAAAATGAAACGTTTTGTAACGTATCGGAATGCCAGCAAGTTTTCTAAACGCTCCAATTTATCTAAAGATACAATGTTATACAGAAATATGTTATGCATTGTTATACATAAATATGTTATACATTGTTATACATAAATATGTTATACATTGTTATACATAAATATGCTATACAGAACATATTCCTTAACATTCAAAATCTAAATTATCTCATTTACTCCCTTTCTCAATAAATAAGAAATAATTCATAACTTATCCCATCCTTGAATTGAATCCAGAATAAAACACATTTTTATAACCGTCGTTGAACAGCGTACCCAAAGTTTTGGGTTTGCGACTACTGAAGTTCAACTCCGAAGCCTTGTCATTTTGAACCTATTCCAGAAGACAAGGGAACCCCTAATTTGGAAATGTTGGCCTTCGTGGAGGACTTCTTGATGAAACTGAACCGCATTGGCGGTACATGGAGAGGAAGACAGCGAAAAAGTATTGAGGCCTCTAACACATGGCCCGTCTACCACAGAGGATATTTTACGTCGGCATTGTGGTCGGTGCGAGTTGGGTGTGAATTCTTATTCAAGCAGCCACTGCTGGGATTCGAACCCGGTCCATCTCATTAGAAAGCGAATGCTCTATTCCCTGAGCCACCACAGCTCTAACAATGAAATTGAGATTTTGATGGAACTATCTCGCATTTGTGTTACCTGGAGAGGAAAACCATGAAGAATTCTTACAGTTATCACTTTGGTAAGGGGACTCTAAACCATGATTCCTGTACCATTGAGGATATTTCACGTCAGGACTGGGGTCGATCCAGGCCGATTGTGGCCCAGGCCGACCAGCTATCGCTGTTATTCGAACCCGGTTCATCTCATTGGAAGGTGAAAGCTCTATCCCCTGAGCCATCGCGGCTCAGCAGTTCATGATTGTTGGTTGTTGTTGTAGTTCATTTACGTCGCACTAGAGCTGCACAATGGGCTATTGGCGACGGTCTGGGAAACATCCCTGAGGATGATCCGAAGACATGCCATCACAATTTCGATCATCTTCAGAGGGGATGGCACCCCTGCTTCGGTAGCCCGACGACCTGCAAGCGAAGTCGAGCAATTTACGGTAGAACAGTTTAACGAGGACCCATACCGGACACACTTGGTCCCTACGCAGTCTGATCCAAGTGGTCACCCACCCGCACACTGACTGCAGCCAGTGATGCTTGATTTCGGTGATCTGCTGGGAACCGTGTCTTAACGATCAGTCCACTGCTGGACTTGTAAAAATGAAGAATGGCAACAGCGGTTATGTTTTAGTTTCAGTTTCGATTTTGTGATGTAAACATTATTATTTTGTAGAACGTTGATACGACATGTACGTGAATGTAGTAAGTTACGAGTGTACTTATATTATCAACAAATATTGTTTTTGTTTACAATGAAGACTTTATTAATGTTAATTCAGCAACATTCGAGGCCAACACACGTTATATCAAAACAGCCTGTTACTTTATCAGCGTCTTTTTAAAAGGAGACCAAGTGGCTCTACTCAGAGGGAAGACAGTCGTGCACGCCAGAAGGCAGACCGTATGACTGTGGCGCATCGTACTTCAGAAATTCTAGCTGAAGTTGGCGCTGCATAGTGACACAACGAACTGTTACTAATCGGCTACTTCAAATGCAGCTCCGAGCGAGACCCTCTGTAGCTCACGTTCCACTCACTCCAAATCATTGTCCCGCAGTGGACTGATCGTTAAGACACGGTTCCCAGCAGATCACTGAAGTCAAGCATCACTGGCTGCAGTCAGTGTGCGGGTGGGTGACCACTTGGATCAGTCTGTGTAGGGACCGAGGGTGTGCGGTATGGGTCCTCGTTAAACTGTTCCACCGTAAATTGCTCGAATTCACGTGCGGGTCGTTGGGCTACCGAAGCGGGGGTACCATCCCCTCTGGATAGGATCAAAATTGTGATGGCACGTCTTCGGAACATCCTCAGGGATGCTTCCCAGACCGTCGCCAATAGCCCATTGTGCAGCTCTAGTGCGACGTAAATGAACTACAACAACAACACTCCAAACCATTAATATTTAGGACGTGAGTGAGGATCGAGTTGGAGCTCACTTTAGGACAGATGCATTGTGTTTTCAGATGAAATTCGGTTCTGCTCTGGGGCCAGTGACATCCCTATATGGGTTAGAAAGAGGCCAGGTGAGCGCATGCTACCGACATGTCTCTGGCCTAGACACACTGGACCTACACCTGGAGTCATGATCTGGGGAACGATTTTCTACGACAGCAAAAACACTCTAATAGTTATGTCCTACACTTTGAATACAAATTTGTTCGTCAACCTGGCGTGACTACCACTATTAATATTCAATACCAAATCACTAGTATATAAGACATTGTTAATTTGATTCTATCAAGACGCATCTTTTGATAGATGAAGGTTGACATTGCCGTTAATTAAATCCTCTCAATGGTGACCTGTGGACGGGATATGAACTCGCTACCATGGGTCCACATTAAACTAAAAATATAGCCCTAAAAAAAAGTGAGGAGCGAAAAAATAAATTGAGCGAAATAATATAAATGAACAAAAATGAAGAAAAAATATAATGAGCAAAAATGATATAAATAAATAAATGAAAAACAGCAAACATCAACCAGTGGTATTTGTTTATCGAATTCTATCACAGATAAAATTCTGAAAGGGGAGTAATGTAGCGTAACTACCACTATAAATGTAAAATACCAATTTACTAGTATATAAGACACGTTAACTTGATTCTATCTTGAGGCATTTTTTTAAAAAGATGAATGTTGACATTGTCGATAACTATAATTACTCAATTCAACTTGTTTTGTATCCATACATGAGCAGCATTCAAAGGGTATTTTTGAAAGAGATAACGCTCGCCTTCATACTGCTTTTGTATCTCAACATACTCTACAGATTGCCTACGTGTTGAATTGGCCACATCGATCATCAGATCTTGCATCCCTCGAGCGCGTATGGTACATTATTGGACGACAACTTCAACGTCATCTACAGCCAGCATTAACTGTCCAGTCATTGTCAGTCCAAGTGCAACAGGCATGGAACTCCATCTCACAAAACGAGATACGCCATCTGTATGACACACTACATGCTTGTATTCGAAATTCTGATTGTTTCCACTGGATGTACTATTATTTCACAATTGAAAGGTCTTTTTCTTAATCTTGAACCCGCCATCTCGAAACTTATTATACAGTTACTCTGACAAACTCATTGTCGAAATTTCATTACTCCACAGTATTATTTTCTTGGAGTTTGGCTTTTTTTCCCATCAGTATATAAATACACTTTAGAGATATTAATATATATATTTTTAAGTTAAGATACGTAAATGTTGTTGTTGTTCATTTATGTCACACTAGAGTTGCACAATGGGCTGTTGGCGAGGATCTGGGAAGCATCCCTGAGGATGATCTGAAGTCATGCCATCACAATTTTGATCCTCTGCAGAGGGGATGGCACCCCCGCTTCGGTAGCTCGACGACCTGCGCGAAGTCGAGCACTTTACGGTAGAACAGTTTAACGAGGACCATTGCCGCACACCCTCGGTCCCTAAGCAGACTGATCCAAGTGGTCACCCACCCGCACACTGACCTCAACCAGTGATGCTTGACTTCGGTGATCTGCTGGGAACCGTGTCTTAACGATCAGTCCCCTGCGGGACAGATACATAAATGCTGATAGCGTCATAATAATTGCCATCCGATAGTTAGTACTAATTAGTTATAGCATATTTAAAACGAGCCATTAAGATTAGCAAAAGAATATATCGTCCATTAATTAGATAAAAAAAGATAGCGTTTTTTTCTGGTTTACTATATTCTGACTTGCCATGTAAACTGACTTGCCAATATATTTTAAGCAATCTAGTGTTAAACTGCAGGCTTAATACGTGGAAACCTCATTCATTAGATCAAAAGTTATCTAGAGTGGCACTATTTTTCGGGTTAATAGTTTACAAGTTTTTACGTCATAATAAATGACGCTTTTTAATTTTATGTATTTTTTAAGATGTAAAATTTCGAGTTTTTATTTTTATATTATAACCGTCATTGAGCAGCTGACCCAATTTTAGGGTGTATGACTACTCATGTTCTACTACGTGGCTTTGTAATTTTGAATCCAATTCAGAAGACAAGGGAACTTCTAGATCAGGTATTGGGAGAAATTTGCCTTCGTGGAGGACTTTTTGTTAGAACTAACCCACATTTGATATGGAGAGGAAAACTACGAAAACTTTCCATGTTTAACCTGACGGAAAGGGGATTCTAACCCATAGTCCGTCTACCACTGAGGATATTTCACGTCAACACTGTGGTGGGTGCAAGCTGGATGCAGAATTCGTATCGACTGGGATTCGAACCTGGTTCACCTTATTGGAAGACGAACACTCTATTCCCTGAGTCATCGCAGCTGAAAATTTAGAATTATTGCTCAATTCTTGAGAATTATTAATAATTACTATTTATTATTATCATAAAATCAAATATTTCCGAAAATAGCGTAAGCATACGTAATAGTTGCCACAGTCAATGAAAGCGCTTTCAACAATTTTTTGTTTTGGTTTCAAAAGCGAGGTAAATATTTAGAAAAATCGTGAAACCAAATACTAGCTACCTAATCGTGGTGCAGCCTAAAAGTACTTTAATTTAAGCAAAATTCTTTAAGTTTCGTGCTGAAAAAGAGAAGTTAAATTTAAAGTAAAATACTCGGCATTTAAACGTTTTTCTTTTAAAAAAATAAAAATATTCATGAAACGAAAAAGGGGAATTATGAATAAGAAACTAAATGCAGATGAAAAATAATAATTTAAATTTTTGTCCACGAAAAAAAACTAGAATGAAAACAAGTATACGAACAAGAAATCTTTTCTACTTTTTTTACGGTCAGTTAAGCATGTTAAATAATACGATACCTCGAGGGATCTTTTTTTCAGTATAAAAAGTACAAAAAGCTTTAAAAGATGCTGGGGGGAGGGGGGAGAGAATAAAAGCGCAAAAGGAGTTTTATTTAACGATGAAATATTCACGGAAGCAAATGCTAATTAATAGAATGCGAAAAGCTCTCTCTTCGCGGAAAAGCTTTTCTTTAAACACTTTATTCTTTGGGAAAAATGGTGTTTTTTTTATTTTTGAAAAATAAAAATGCACGCCAAATTGTTATTTTGTGGCGAAAAGAGTAATAAGTTCAGAACATAGTAGTCACGCTTTACATAAAATATTAAGTGAGTTATTAAGAATGAAATTGTGAAAGTGTTCATGATTATTTTAAAAACCATTAAATAGCGTTTTATTTTTACGATGATTTAAAATAAGGGCATCTAAACATATGTCTGAACTTCGAAAAAATGCTGAGACCGAAGAAAAATCAATAATCATGAATTTTCGATAGATCAACCTTTCATACACAAGCATCTAGAAGACTGCTAAGTGTTGACAGATGTTCAATCTATAGATAGATCTTTGATAGATGTTCAATTTATCATGGATAGATCATTCATAGAGGTTTAATTTATCGTGAATAGATCTTTGATGTTCAATTCATCTTGGATATATCTTTGATAGATGTTCAATTTATAATGGATAAGTCATTGATAGATGTTCAATTTATCATGGATAGATCATTGATAGATGTTCAATTTATCATAGATAGATCTTTGATAGATGTTCAACTTATCATGGATAGATCTTTCATACATGTTCAATTTATCATGAATGGATAATTGATAGCTGTTCAATTTATTATGGATCGATCATTAATAGAAGTTAAATTTATCATAGATAGATCGTTGATAGATGTTCAATTTATCATGGATAGAAGTTTGATAGATGTTCAAATTATCATGGATAGATCATTGATAGATGTTCAATTTATCATAGATAGATTTTTGATAGATGTTTAATTCATCATAGATAGATCATTGATAGTTGACAATTTATTTTTAGCATTTTAAAGAGGAATAAATGACAACAATCAACAACTATCAATCATCGATATATTATGGCCGTGATAGTCTGATTGGCAGGTGGCTGCGCTCACGCTCTAAGAACGGGAGTTCGAATCGAACCGGTCTAAAATTCCTCGTGTAGTAAATGGTGACTGCTGCACGTTAAATCTGTCTGGTCACAAAGTCCTCCATGTTACCGTAGCAAATTATACATTAAGATTGATCGTTCTCTGGTTCAGGTCAAAATTACGATCTGTGGATAAATGAATAGGTCTGTTCTATAAACGGGCATGTCGTATGGTGTGACAGAGATCAGATTCTTGGCAATAGAGCCACTGGAAGACAAGAACAATCTCATCCCCTCTACTTTTATGACGGACAACAACAACATCGATATATTACACTGGTGAACAATTTTGGCAAATTAGAGTATGGGAATTTCAAACATGAAATTAGTTTATTTCCTAAAGTTTTTTTTAAAAAAAATAATGACATTTTTGTCCGTTTTTTGTTGATATGTACAAGTTTGTAGTGACGCACTTCTTTAGGAGCTAAGACTTTCATCAAGAAAGTTGCATAAGAACCCACTCACGGAAATGTCGCTAGGTGTCGCTGTTATGAACTGTTTCTTCATGTGATTCTAAACAGGTCATAATAGGAAAGCGCCCCTTGCGGAGTATGATCCCATTTTTGGGCATGGGATTATACGTAATTTTAATCCTGATGATATGTCATAACTCTCCTAGATGCTTGTCGCAGCATTGATGCCCCCCCCCCCCCTGTTATATACATTCCTTTCAAACTTGTACATTTCAACAACAAATCGACAGAAGTGTCATTTAAACAAAAACTGTAGTTTTGGAGAGATCGTTGATTTGAAATCAACGGTCCGTAAGCACTGTTAAGGAAAATCTCATGCAACAAGAAAAAAAATTGTTGACCAGTGTTATTCATTATAAGCATTCAAAAGATGCACTCTCAAACAAAAAGTTAGATTAAGAGATCAACAAACAGTTTATAATATTTAAAAGCTTCGAAGTATGATTTCCAACATAAAATTTTAAGCGCAATGGTTAATCATCAGTATTTCAATCATCAGTATTTCATCAGTCTTTCGAGTTTGAAGACAAATCTTTTCTACTGTGTTTTTTTTTAAAAAAATGGATGAAAAAAAGACACTGTTTTCAAATGAATCAACATAAATCGTCTCTTTATACAAGGATTTTGTTAACTCAATTTTCCAGCCATGGGTATTACAAAACTATACAAGGAACAGCGTATAGTTACTGTTTCATTATATGAACGAACAGTTTCATAAATAAACAGTTTAGAAGCAAGTTAGCATGATAATACAGTCTCTCTCCAAATTATTAGACGCACTTAAGGTTCTTTGTACAATCTATACAGCTTTATTGTTTTTACGCTACTAAAACCGGTTTGCATTTTTTTACGTTACTGTATCAGTGGGTTAAATAGGACGATATATTATATAAATTTGACAATTGGATAAATTAGACGATATAAATATAGAATATTTATTATATCAAGCATTATATTAGTATAGTATAATCACTAGATCTAATTATTAGGTGTACTGTAGTGTTTTAATAAGGACATGTTTTTCACGAGTTTATAGGCAATATTTTTATATTTAAACATACATATAAAGGATTTTTATTCAGGAGATTTTTCATATACTTCCTATTTGTATTTATTTTGAACGTATTGCAATGTTTAAACAATTGATACAGGAGCGCAAACAGATGCTTCCGAGTAAAAACAATACAGCTGTTTAGTATCATCTGATAATTATAATTTTACATGGAATCTTATAGAGCGTCTAATAATATAACTGTATGCTCAGAGTGAATAGATTTTAATTATATAATATAATAATCCTTTTAATTCTCCCAGTATATATATTTATATTCATTCCAGCAACATAATATTATGAGCAATAGTAGTGATGCTTATTTAAAGAACATGAATACGTATTATTCTTTTTTTTGAACTAAATCAAAATAATTCACGACACAAATAAAATGCTTTGTGATCAAAATAATTATCTTGAGTAGGTTTATAATAAAAGTATCATCTGTTTCTGTTTGAGTAGATCCATAAAACAATAAATAGAAGAAATAAAAACCATAAAGAATTGTTCTTTACCTTTTTTTTTAATCAACGCAGGTGTACTCAACGACTTTTATGGGTATCCATCACAATTTTTATAGTGATTATCGCCCCTACAACACTGATCTTTTAATACAACAATGACCTCTGTATTTATGGCCACCGATTCAGGTCATATATATATATATATATATATATATATATATCAGGTGTGTGTATTATGTGTGTGTGCGTGTATAATATGTGTGTGTATAATATGAGCTGCGTTTAAATGTCTAAAACAATTTGAATTTTGAAAAGAGAACATATTTTCACAGTTTTTAACTGTATTAAGCTTATTTGTTTATTTTTAAAAGCAATAACAAGTTGACAAGAATAAATAGACCTATTAACTCAAATGACCCACTATGGTTTGCTTCCTTCAATAATTATAATTTCCATTGTGTTTTTTTTTTCTACATTTATAAATTACCTGTCGATTCCAATACGTGGTTAAGACCATCAAACATTGGTTAAGACCACCAAACGTGGTTAAGACCACCAAAAACAGTCGAAACATTGAAATGCTTAAGAATCACGTTAAACTTCTCTTTTTGAATTTCAGGCCTAAACAACTTTTCAGAGCGAATTTAAATTTTTTCAGAATATTTCATCCGAACTGATCACTAGGTGAAGATCAATACAAAAAGTTTTTAGAAAATGTTTCGGTTGGAGATTTCTTTTTTTTAAGAAGTCGCCATTTTGAATTAGTTCTTTATTCGTTAATGCGTACAATTGTGAAATAATAAGGTGTGCCTTCATCACTTTTAATTCGAATCCCTTTTCTTTTCTGCTCAACGAAATAAATTAAAATGTTTCATAACTCCATCACTTTGCTATACGGTTGCGATACGATACGATACAAAACGTATCGATTACGGGAAGTGAAGTTTCGAGAGGTGATGTTAATAACAATAATAAAAACTTAAAGGTAAAATATTTTTCGAAGGGTATAATTAAAAGCCAACGGGTCAAATTAAAGGGATGAAAGAAACCAATTAAACTCTCTTTTCTCCGAAATCTTTTAAGGGAAGAAAGAAAAAAAAAAGAAGCCTGTTTACACCAACACCCCCCAAAAAGTAATGGATAACATTTCATCAGGATTCCAAAAGCGTAAAATTACCTCTATTTAGAATACTTACATTTATTCGAATCTCTAGAGGGGAGGGGGAAGGGATTCAAAAATTATGAAGAAAAGAGATGAAATATTTTCAGACGTTAATTTCTTTTTTTTTCTTCCCAAAACCACGGAATGTATTATTAATTCTTTATATATTCAGGTATGCATGACCAAAAGGGGGTCCTCGGGGCCTTAACGTCTATTTTCCAGTTTCAAATTGCAAATTTGTGTTTCGGGTTTATGGAAAAGGATCGAGAAAATTCGATTAGCAAGCGAGAGAGGAATCGCAAAACATCTCTAATTGGGGAATCAAAGGGCGTAATCACCCTCCCCTCCCCCCATTCCCGTTCATCTTTTGTAATGAAAAGGGGGGGGCAGAAAAAATTCAATTATCTTCGTACCGTTGAGTTGATAATTGAATGATTTGAAATCGAGGGCGCTAATGAGATGGAAATGAAGACACCCCCCACACACACGCCATTACACTTCCTCCCCCCCCCTTGCAAGAAGCCGGCTCTCTCTCTCTATAGTAACTGAGTTATCCTCAGTGTGGGTAATCACTATAGTTGGGCGATTATGCAAATGGATAGGAAGCTGTTGCCGCTTTAAGAATCGGCGTTTATATGCCCCCCCCCTTCCGTGTTGACAAAAGAAGCATCGGTACTTATTCTAGTACCGTCAGTTTATTCCAATGATACTTCCCCCATGCATTTTTGTGTTTCGACAGAAGGAGTCATTTTATGAACAACAGTTGCGACAACAGCACACGAAGCGGAGTCTTTTTAACCTTCAGATAATTCGACTTGAATAAATGTTAATCTGTAACAAATCATTCGAATTAGAAAAACTTCCTATATTTATTTCCGACAAATGATCCTAACTTAAAAAAAAAGTATTTATTTCAATTAGGAAACAGATATATGGTAAAATTATCGTTTGCACGCTTGACAAAGGGAAAATGTGTTCTTTTCCACAAATTGGCTTGTTGCAGTATTTGCATACTGCTTTTCTACGATTGAAGGAAATGATGAATTCTGCGCTCTTGGTTCGTCGAAGTACCCAACACAAAATTTTTGATGGTTTTCCATTGATGGATCAGCATAATCTTGATGGTAACCATCAACAACTCCATCATGAAACATTATATTTTTGATGGTAACCAACATAAGAAACCATCACCCCAAGTCGATCTGATATCTGATGGTCCAACATAAGAATATCAACTTGTTTTGTTAATTTGTTCGAGTTAAACCATCAGAAATTTCCATCATAGTTTCTTAGAAATCAAATGTTGAAACGATCATGAACAACCATCATTCTAATATAGGAATTTGGACTGAGTTATGATAGTCCAACATAAAGAAACCAAATTGTTCTGATGGTATATTCTTAAGAACCAACAAGAATTCCCATTAAACCATCGTGGAAATGTATGGTTAAAACCATCAAGAACCATCATGGATTGTTGGTCCATGAGAGTCAAACTTCTCTTGATGGTTGACCATCATAGTATTAAAGTAACATTTTCCATCATGGAATGATGGAAGTTTTGTTGACATGAAGGCATAATGGAAAATGTTGGATGATGGTGACCATCAAATGATGTTGGACCATCATGAATCTCACTGAAACCAACATAAACCATCAAAAATTTTGACTTTGATATGAAGGCTTTTCAATATTCAAAATGAGAACTAAACATTCGACTGTTTGACCACAAATCTTATCAAAGCTTCGGATAACTCATTTTACTAGTTATGAAAGTGCTGTACATAAGGTAATGTGAAGGGAGCGTTGCTTCAAAAAATGAACCACCCTGAATGACTTTTGATTTAATGATCGGATCTTACTCAATCTTAATGGTTTGAGGGATTAACCTCCAGTATGCTGATCAATTAGCGGAGACGAAGTTTTAAGTGGCGAAATCTGAAGCAAAAACACACTTTCTCTTAATAAACTAATTTTTTTTTCAATGGATTCAGATTTCTGACACCCAAAATGTAAGGGGGTAGCAACAATTTCGGAAATATAGTCCCCTTAATCAGGAGGGCGATCCAAAGTTTGGGCTCCTTAATGGTAATTTTACTCTTTTGCTTATTTCACCATATTGGGAGAAATTTTTAAGTGAATTGAAAACTTTTTGCATGCAATTATAAAATTCGTTTAATTAGTTAATATTTATTATTTTTTATTATTTTATTTAATATTAGAACGTTAATATTTAATATTAGAAACATTTTGAATTGTAAGGTATACAATTTTTTAACTCATTTTAAAGAATATAATTATACATTTCAAAATACAATATTTGAATGAATAGTTCCCGTGAAATCGAAGTTTTAAAATATAACTTTTTTGAAATTCGATTTTTCAGGAACTATTCGACTCATTTCACACAAATTTTGTATTTTGCTATGTAAAATAATGTGCTTTTAAATTATGTAAAAAGTTATATGCCTTACATTTCAAAACTTTTTCGACAATATTAAATAAAATAATAAAAAATATTAAATATTTACAAAAAAGTATTTATGCATGAATTTTATAATTGTGTGTGAACATTTTTCAAATCGCTTAAGAAGTTCTCGAGATGTAGCGAAATACGCAAAATGTAAAATTAGCATTAAGGGGACCAAACTATTTTGACCATATTTCCCAGATTGTGACCACTCCCTCTATTTTGAAGGTAAGAAATCCAAATCCGTTGAAAAAGTGTGTTTATTCAGAGAAAGTACGTTTTTGTGTCTGATTTCGTAATTTAAAATATCGTCTGTGCTAATTGATTAGCATACTTGAGGTTAACCCCTCAAACCATTAAGAATGAGTCCTAGAACGTAAAGATCCGATCATTAGATCAAAAGTTATTCAAGGTGATATGTTCTTTATGCACTGTACATCTTGAATTAGCAAAACTGGCAAGAATCGTTTTTTATTAATTATGATTAGTTATCTAGGATTTAGACCTCTGCTAATGCAGGCGCTTTATACTAGGGTCTTTAAAGAATTTATAAGTTTGTCTTCCCTTGTCACTAGACCTCCAGTCATCTTCCCAGCTGTTAAAAGTGATGCTCTTAAAATATAAGATTTAATTTGACATTTTTCATTTACAAATTGAATAAATAAACACATATTGTAAAGAGAACAACTGTCATAACAATACAGGATGACGTGTTTTTAAAGATTAGCCTTACTATACCGGAAGTTGTAAAGTGGAAGTTTTATTCTAATCTTACGCCGCATATATTTGGCATATTCCATGCCAGTGTTGCCAGATTGAGATTTGGGCTACTTTTAAAAGTCCCCGCCACTAAAAATCAAATTTGGAGTACCCGTAACTTTTTGGGCTACTCATTATTTTTCGATAGCTACAAATCTTGAAAATGCGCAACAGAAATGTTTTTATTTTTCAAGTTTTTTTTTCTTTCTTCCCATAACAAAAAGAGTCTGAAAGGACCGTTTTTTTTTAAATTCTTGATTTGTTTTGCTGCTCGGAGTTTATAATCTTTCCATATCTATGTTTCAAATCGTAGACTCGTGAAATCGCAATATAGAAAAATACACGGCTTGTATTATGGTATTATGGGAAAAGAATCTTTAGCTCCAACCATTATTAACCGTTTATCTTCTGGAAAAAATAAATCACGTGACCTTTAATCTGAGTTAAAACGATAACATTGAATATATATATATATATATACATAAGGGCTCGAAAAACCGCCCGTCTTCGGCGGTCAGAAATTCTCCCCGGACAACGAATTTCTCGAATCCGACGTCCGCACGGACGGCCATTTTGCCGTTAATGTTCGTGATACATTTTCAATTTTTGTTATCTTACAAGAGTCTAGCTACTTACATCTAAAATGACCCTCTAATCTAGAAATACAGCAACATACTGCGTTTGGTGGAATTGATGTTTTCTCTGTGTGGGAGTACTGTAGCGGTTGAAAGGGGCTTTTCAGCAATGAACTTACAAAAAAAAACGCGTGCAGAAACCTCTGTAAATCATTGGCTTGATTGTGGAACTGGCAAACGTCATATTTGATTCATTTAAAAAAACGCAGTACCCTCGGATAAATTGACATTCCAGATAACTTGACCCTTGTCATTTAAATTATTTCATGAAATAAATGCTAGTTTTCTATTAGTAACCTAGTATTTCTCTTATTACAGTATAATGTAATCCTATTATTTGTAATCCTAAGTACGTTAGAAGTACGTTATATATATATATATATATATATATATATATATATATATATATATATATATATATATATATATATATATATATATATATATATATATATATATATATATATATAACGTACTTCTTTGAGGGGCTACAAAGTGTTCGAATCTGCTACTTTTAAAATTTTAAGTTCTGACAACACTGTTGCATGCTGTAATGATTTTCTTTTATTTTGCAGACGATATTGAAATGTTGTTGTGTGTTTTCAGGTGCGTGGTGCTTAAAACTAGTTTCTCTTCATGTTCCAAATCTTGTAGTGGTTGGAGAAGATGTACAACTACAGTGTGCTTATGATCTGGAAGGAGATCCACTTTATTCCATAAAATGGTATAGAGACGACGTAGAATTTTATAGATACGTGCCCAGGGACAAACCCCCCGGTCAGTTCTTTCCCCTAAAAGGAGTTAGCGTCGATGTGAGTACATTTTTTATTTTATTCCTATGATGTATTTTAGGTTCTTTTTTGTAAAATAAAAAATTCGCCATTTTCAGCTAAATATGACGATAAACAACGAGATTTATCGGTAAACATATGGAAACTACAGTACCTGGCCACATTGTTTAGACGCACTACAAGATTCTATTTTAGATAGAATCTTACAGCGGGTCTAATAATTTGGCTCAGGACTGTATGTACCAAATACGATATAATTCTTTTTCAATTTGTGCCAACTTTCCTGATTGACAAAATTTTACACATGTGCAGAAGATCCTCGATTAACCGAAGTTTCTCTTTACCAAGCCGATAACAGTCTTTTTTTTTCTGATTGAGCCCTGAAAAAGACCACAGTTTTAAGTTGGCTGTCCGTCACTACTGCCACCGAAAACACTCATCTTGCAAGAAATATTGCATCCTGAGAATTCAACAATGGCGAACAATGTTTTGTTTCCAGTTGCCCTATTAAACACCAAGTGGCAATGTGCTAACCGTACCGTACTTTTCCAACAGTGTACTTTTGCAAGGAAAGGTAACAGAATATTTTAAGAAACAGTTAACGTAAAATTAACAAAAATAATGCATATTAAATTTAAAAAATACAATAATTTCTTGAGATTTGAGTTACTTTCGAAAATGCATCTTTTAGTTTAATTTTAAAGATAGATTTAAAAAAATTAATTTGCTTTTTAAAATATATTGCTAGTAGTTGATTTCCTTTTTAAATTTGTTGAGCTGCGAAGCACAACTTTAGGTATGTTCATTTATATCATTTAAAAAACCTCCTTTCCATTTAAAAAATTCCAAACGATGTTAAATTTTATATACAGTGAGTTTTATATACAGTTTCAATTAACGTTGATTTCCGATATCCGAGGTACTAGCGATCCCAATAAACTCGAATAATCGAGATTCTATAATACCAGTTATTTTATTACAATAGCATTCCATTAGCTCCATTAATATTAGGTCAGTAAAAATACATCAAAATATAATAATATGAAAAGAAGTACTGTCGGATCTCTATTTAACGAAGTCTTTAAATCCCGATAATAAGTTCGTTATATGGAAAATCCAGTAAATAGAAAATCAACTTTTAAAATACTTAAACAACACAAAACAGGTTTATATTCCTAAACACTAGGCACAATTAAAATAGCAATGGATACACTTTTATTGTGTAAACTAGTATCTACTATTTACTTTATAAATCTTAACCCTAAAAGAAATCTGCATGGAAAGCAAGAATAGAGCAAAACATTACCCAGTGTTACAATATCATACTACAAACATTTTCAACTAAAGAAATTTTAACAAATGTGTAAAATTATGGCTGCATTTATTATAAAAGTAATTGTAAGCATGTATTACCACATGCGCTCTTAATTTTAATTACTGCTGATTAAGTCCGTTAATTTTGTCTGAGTTTTTCGTTTGAAACGCAATGAAAAATCGAAAAGAGATTTTTCTGCTTTCTCTATAAGTTAAAGTGGCTTCGAAAATCAATTTCCCTCATAAAATGCGTTAAAAAGTTTGAAATGTTTGAATATTTTGGGAAATAGGGTAAGTGAATCTCAAAGAAAAGTTCGTAAAATAGGAAATTCCTTTCGTTGTTTGGAAGCTTTTTTATGAAGAAATTACCAAAATGTTCTTTGTTCTTCAGAAAAAAAATTGCTAAATAGAGAAATTCGCAAAATGGAAGTTCGTTAAATAGAAGTCCAACTGTAGTTAAGACGTGAACTAAAACTGATTAAAAATATAACTGAAATATTAAAGCACGAACTAGAACATAATTAAAACACTACTCTGTTTGAAAAATCTTTCCATACTAACGTTAAAAACTTAACAACTTTTTAATAATCTTAAACAACAGTTCTACCGAATAATAAACATCATACGCAAGATTAAATCAAAAACTGAAGAACATCGGTGGCGTAACTAGATTATTAAAAAAATGCAACAATAACGCAGGTGCAACTAGATCACTCATCGTTTTGTAACTTATTACCGTTTTCAAATTCCAGAAAAATAAATGATCTAGTTCATCGCTTTTTACATCTGTATAGTAAAATCTTCCAATGTGACTGGTGGCCGATATTCCGAGTTATCAACTCATTGTTTTAAATGTTTATAAGTTGTACTTAGTGCTACATATGAGTTAAAAAACAGCATTAATAAAGCACACATAAAGGCACTTGAAAGGGCATACTATAGCTTCGATTCTACAAACAAGAAACTTCGACAGTATTGAATTTTGGTCGTCATTTTGTTTGAATTTTACAATTGAATCAATGAGTTATTATTTTATTCTAACAGGGTAAAAAAAATATATATCGCGCTTGTGTTTTCTATAAGTGAGACCGATTTAATATACCGAGTTTCTTTAACAATGGGAAGCTTTAAAGGTGGGAAATGTTTTCTTTTGATCATATTTTATTAAAATATACTGTCTAACTTCCTTATAATAAAACCGGAAATGGTGAACACTAGGTTGCAATGAAAGCCTCAGTGGTTCCGACTGAATTACTACTTAAATAAGGCAGTTTCATGCGGTTATACTAAATAATTCTTTTTGTTTAGCAGCTATTTAAATAAATGATACAAATGTGATAAGTTCAAAAAGCATGACTTGAATTAGAAAAGATGTAATAGACATCATAAAGGAGTATTTAGAATTTCACTGGAATGACTCATGCGAGTGTATCCGAAAACAGAGAGGGAATGGGTTGCGCAGAACTATTTCAACTTTCTTCAAAAGTGACAAAAAACTACCATCTGAAGGATTTACTAAAATGACGGAAACTGAAAAGATGAAAAATTCCTATGACAAACACTTAATTGTATGGAGAATTTTATTTCCTCGCTTCGATAAGATAATTTCGTTGGTGGAAGAAATACCCAATCCTCGATGAGAGGCATGTTTAATGAATTAATAATTTATACAGCAAATTACCTTCACTATTTCTGACAGTACTGCAGATAATTCTTTCACAGCTATTTTATTTTATATTATAACTGTCGTTGGAGAGCCGACCCAATTTTTGGGTTTACATGTTCAACTTCGTAGCCTAGTCATTTTGAACCCTATCCAGAAGACAAGGGAACTCTTCGATCAAGTATAGGGAGAAATTTTCCCTTCGTGGAGGACTTTTTGATGGAACCAACCCGCATTTGCGTTACATGGAGAGGAAAATCTGGAAACCCTCCCACGGTTAGCCCGACGGCAAGAGGACTGAAGCCCATGCTCCGTCTACCACTGAGGATATTATATGTCAGCACTGTGGTCAGTGCAAGCTGGATGCGGAATTCGTATCGACCAGACATTGCCATTGCAATCAATTGAAAGGTGAACGCTCTATCCCCCGTGACACCATGCCTCTTTTTTGAAAGATATTTTATTTTACAACCGTCGTTGAACAGCCGACCCATTTTTGAGCTTACGACTACTAATATTCAACTCCGTAGCCTTTTCATTTTGAACCAATTCAGAAGACGAGGATATTCCTAGATCAGTACCCTCAGAAGTATTGATTTGTTATGGGAACATGGAAGACTTTGCGACTCGACAGATTTAACGTGCATCAGTCACCAAACGGGGAGTCTTCGGCAGGCTGGGATCGAACCCACGAACTCTTGGATAGGAGCCCAGTTCCCTACCAATCAGGCTATCCCGGCCTTTTTTCAAAGATATTGGATACAGTGAACAATCGTTGATGGGTCCCCAACAGCAAGAAAATGAGCAGATTGAGACCGCTGAACTATTTAAATAAAATGAACGGTTAAAACCCGTTCTGACAGGAATTATATTAAGTAGTGTTTACTTTCTATTTTGTATATTATTTACTTTACCGAATAAGATATGATTTGTATTTTTCTTTTGTAGTGCAGAATATGGCACTTATTCCCGTAAGAGTTAGAACAACGCAATTTTTACATAAATGATCGGGTTGTGTTGTTTTCACTCTCTTGATCGGGGCAGAGAGAGAGAGGGGGAGTGAAGTTTTGAGTAATGGCTAAACCCATTCATCTCGATTACTTCGTTACATTCCTCTCCGTTCACAGTAATGGAAATTTATAATCCTCCATGCCCATTATCTGCTCGTTTTCCGTTCCTAAATACAGGAGAGGGAGAGGGGGGAAGGGGAAATTTTTAAATGAAGCTATCGAAGAAAAGTGAAAGCACAAATCACCCTCCTGTTTTAAAACGCTCAAAAATTTCTTAACACGTCGTGAAGAGGGGGGTGATGATGCATTTTTATCTCTTCTTTGCCAGAATAATACTGATTAAAGATCCTAAAATGAGAATTTTGGAAGGATGAATTGTTTCCATTACAGGTGACAAAGCGAGGCATTTATTATGAGTTGCACAATCTATCTTTTAGCCATTCATCTATCTTTTTTTAAAAAAAAAATTGTTTTCTTTTGTTTATAGTGTGTTCCGTTTCGAGATTTATTTGGTTAAAGTGTTTGCTTGCTCATTAAAATGACTGTTAATGTTCTCGAAAGTTTGAGTACAATTGTGGCTGTGGAATCTTCAGACACCTAATGTCTGAATCAGTGATTCCCAAACTTTATTTTTATTTATTTATTTTTTGAACACTTCTAACAAGTTCGAAATTTGGCGGTACACAAAGAAAACAATAAGTTTAAAAATTGTTTGCTTACCTATAATACATTGTGTGAAATAGTTAACGATAATAATTTTAAATGTAAAATAAAATAATAGGTTCTATAAATACAACAGTACGTTTATAAAAGTTAATTAATTAAAAAAATTTATTAATAATTTATAAAAATTAAATAATTAGCTCTTTCGACTTGTGCAGCTCTTAATCGTCTTCACTTAAGTTTTCCTGGCATCACTTAATGGTTCTTATGTGTTATTTTTTATTAATTATTAACTGTTATTTTTTTGCTAGTTATAAATTGTTACCTTGTTTTCATGGTTATTAATTGTTAGTTTTTTTTACATAAATTGCTAGTTTTTTGTGATTATTTGTTAACTTCTTTTTTTTTGTTGATAATTGTTAGCTTGTTTTTTGTTGGTTATCTTTTGTTAATTTGTTTTATAACTATTGATTGCAAAGCTTATATAAATGGTCAGCTTTTATTTCCTTTTGTAAGTTCATATTTAGCTTTCTTTCTCTTGTTAATTAATAATTTTATTAGTCATACAAATTCCTACTTATTTTAACATTTTAAGATTGTCAGGGATGACAAAGATGTTCACGCCGTTAAAGAGTGGGATAATTATAAAAAAGTGTAT